>NC_066265.1:34142500-34332082 GCF_905404315.1 Leptidea sinapis
TTATAGAAATATGCGCGAGTGTTGTGGAGCAGTCGGTTGAAACGAAGCTCCATGTGTAGTAGGTATATTATATTAATGATAAACGTATTATACTTATTATAAATAAGTTACAATACAAATAAATGAACTACTACCGTCTGAGAACAATTAAATGAAACGGAGACAGGAGAGGATAGCTAATTTACGTAGTTTATTATTTTTTTGACTAAGTGAAAAATAACATTTTATTGTACATCATTCATGTACTTACATCAGTCCTCTACCAGACCAATTATTTGTCCGTACCAAATCCGATGATGTGTTAGGCTATAACACTTTTTTTCGCCTCCCATCCGCGGAACCCGTACCTTTCCGGTGCGAAAAGTGTCTTAGTTCCAAAAACTCGATCAAACAAACAAATCGGAATGAGCTATTCAAATAATAATTATTGAAGTGAACTTCAATAAGCGCGCTGAGCACTTTACTTTGTGGGTTTTGATTATTGAATGACACCAGTAAAGTCGGCTCGAATAGAATAAGATGGAGCCAGTGAGAGCAATATTAACCAGAGCTATTTATACACTACTGCTGTAAATATTATTAATTGAGGTAAAATATTTGATTTCCGTATTATTAAAGTCGCCTAAAGCAGACACAGGTTTTTAATAGTATCAATCATCGAATCAGCTCATGGCTCACATTTTTCGGACCTTTATCTAGAATTAACACGATTTTGAAATTGTTCACTAGCTAGCCTACATTTATCTGCCATTCTGACTCTTCCTTTATATTGTTAATAAGAAGCAATCGATACACATTATAATGTTATTCGTTTTGTCTTTATGCCTGTCCTCTTTGTGTACTTTAACCCTCACTGTCCTTACAACATTCTTAAGTCGGCCGGCCAACATTTCAAAAGTGGAGTTGAGTGAAACTGAATCAGCTTCAAATTAAATTGGGCGACCACCTGAAACCAAAGGTATCGGCGTCACAAGGGTCAACTCGACCCTGGTTCGGTTTTGAAACTACAATCATCTTCCTACAAAAAACCCGAGAAGGATACTGATGCAAGGCAAGTTGCTCAATGAGCTGGGCTCCACTACGTTATCGAACGTCCTCTGACTCTATCTACTTCTCCTTTCCATTCAACTCTGCTCAGTCCGCCTCTGAAAGCCGATCAGACTTAAAAGGGAATCTAATAGCCTGAACACATCGTCGGATTTGGAAAGGCTTGACCATCGGTCATCATGGACCGGTGGGCGCCTCGCACCCATTGGTCCGGCGTCGTACTGGGTACTGTATCGTGTGATGGACAATGCGACATACCATGGAATATGGTGCGCTACCGGACCGCGTGCGATGATTCTGCCGGACCAAATCCAAATATGTATCTATCTATAAACTAACAGCTTAAGGTTTTCACAAAACGTATTTATTAAGTTACAGCGTAGCATTACATTAAATCAACACACGGGTTGTAGTTCTATACTTAAATGTCTTTATTTTTAAAAAAAGAGAGTCTTTATATTTGAGGTATGAGCCCAAAAGCTTAATTTAGCTTATTTTAAAATTTATTATTTAATTATTATTAGAAAATTTGATAAACAAAAAAATTCAAAAATAAAACTACATAATTCATCTAAATAAAGAATGTTAAAGTTATATTATAGCCTCGTTCCAGTATGTTTATTTAATGTTGCCATTGTAGGTCCACACTTTTTAGACCTTATTGTGTAAGGTTTTCACAAAACTTATTAATTTAAAGGTTGCACCACTAGTCGACACCAAGGATCGTAGGTACGTTTAGGATACATCAAGTCACTGTAACTTGAAGCTTTTATGAAAACAGATCTCTCTTTGTTTTGCTGTGTATATTAAATATAATATGACAACCATAATGTTAAAATGTACTTTACCTATATTGTTTTATGTAAGGTGGTAGCGTGGTACCAAACTCCCATTGATCAAGATAAAACTTTCATATTATCAAATACCTTTACGCTGCAAATGTCTATAATTTGGACGTCTCCGATTGCCATGCAAACATCTTGATTGGTCGCGTCGCACTTTCACCGACAATAATTTACTGTTTAACTTTTGTTGGACACGGTGTTACATAGACCCGATAACATTTGTTCATTTCTTGAGCTATCGGCGAGTAATCGAAAGAAATGAGATTGGAGCGGCCAGCCGATTGTAATTTGTAACGCGGTTCTTTTGTCGGAGGGATTCAGTTCGTTTTACACCGCCGTACTGGTAAGTGGTAACGCCGGTGTTACAACAACGCTCGGGTCGTTGAAGCAAAAAAATGTCTGCTGGCGAGTACACATCGTTATAAGTGACGCTCATGTTACTAGTGACCTTTGAACGAGCTCGGAAACATGACCGAGGAGCAGGATCAGTTTGATTCGTTCAACTCGTGGGAGCTAAACGGGCTCAGCTCCTTGGACCTTTGGGATTATACGGTCGAACTGGAGTGTCTGCAGGGAACCGAAGGTGAGTCACGTCTTGCGCAAAGTGGAGGGGAGAGTGAGACCGTCGTAGCGTTCACTGACCGATTCGATTAAAAACTAAAAATAAGAGCTCCGAAGTTAAAGCCGTGATATTGGAGAAGCCTTTTACATAGCCACGTCTTTGGTATTATTCGCGTTGATAATTTAATCATTAACCCGAGTATGCAGATCATTATATGAGCTTCTTTTTATCGTTAAACTTAAAAAAAGAACAACCTAAAACTCACTCAAGGTTACCATACCCTTAGAAGTCTTTCTTTCTATATTTATTCCTTTATCTTAAAGTCATTACCGTTTGAGCCAACTTTCTGTGTATGAACGTATCATGGAAAATCTTTGTAAATGTAAACTAATTAGAGATAGAGATAAATGTTGCATTACAATTTTACTTGCATGAATTATTTTGTATAATTTGTGTCAAACGATGAGGTAACGGAATAAAATAATAATGTCCGCGATCAACAGAACAACAGAGCTTTGATTCATTATAAAGACATTAGATGAAACCAAAAAATGATCTTTGATTTTTAAAACCGCACTTCACTACGGCGCAATAAATTGTGAAATGGTTATTACTAACCAGAATGTAGGTCAGATAGAAACTTAGTTATCACTTGGATTAAACATTATATATTACTTTTAATAAAATGGTAATTATATAAGGCTACAGATATAAGAACGGCGAACTTAACATCTATCTATTAAATTGTTATTTTAACCAAAAATAATCAGCTATTAGATCCTGTCTTAATTTTGTTCAAATATAATTTTCCGGTTTAACGTATCTAATTCAAGATAATAACTTTAGGTAATTACCTTTTCGAAAGAGCAATTGTCATAAAAGCATACAATTATTGTAAATGGCGTCTTATGTAAAATGCTGTAATGAAAAATCTCAGAGATAAATTTACGATTTTTTGTGGATAAATGAGTGTTCTGATGGCTATCATTAATAGATTACTTACGACCTGAGCGCATTGACATGATGAGGTGAAAAAATCGTATAAACCAGTGGTAAAGAGAAATTTTAATATTATTAAATTGTTTATTATTAAAGCGTTTGAAAATGATAAAATGTAAAAAAAAATAGTAGGATGAAACCCATTGGAAAAGGAAGGGAATATTACAAATTGAAAGGAATGATAATTTATAGGCGATCTGAGTTTTGGAAGGGGGAGGTGGGCTCTTTTCACATAACCTCAAAATTTTATGTTAAGTATTAAAAAAACCAAATTTTTGATTTTTTGAAAAGGGGTATTAAAAGCAATTTTTATTGCTTTATTTTGTGATATTTGTAGCAACTTATAATTAGATATACAAGTAGAACTCCAAACGGGACATGCATACATTATACAGGGACGAACAAGAGTACCAAAACTGAGAATAAGTAAGTATATCTCAGTTTAGTGTACGGGTTTAAATTACTTTTGAGATTTAAAACGGCATTAAGGGCACCCAGGGCTTTGGCACCTTTTACATGTACGTGATTAACATGCTTTGACCAGTGGAGTTTATTATCCATTAAAACTCCAAGATACCGAACAGAGCTGCGGAAGAGGATTTCATGATCAGCGATAATAAGTTGAATTGTTATGTATGTATGTGTGGTAAAGGTAAAAAACACTATAACATAAATGACTTTTTTAATGATACCACAAATTGAGAATGGAGCGACCGCCCTCAGGCTATTAAATAATACATTTTATTGTACGATTTTACATGGTAACCATATTTTTTTAATTATAAAAAAGAAGCCCACTGAGTTTGTTTCGCCTGTTCTTCTCATTGCTGTGGTTATACCTTTTGGAATGGGTGGTAGTTTTTGAATTTCAATAAGTGATTTAATATTCTATTTTGAATAAAAATATTTGAATTCGAATTTGTATTCCATAGGTTAAGGCTAAATTGCCAATATTGGATTTGTCGATATGGTGTTGGAGGTCTGCTGATATCATTATTATCATAAATATAGATACTGATACATTTTTACTGTATTTGTTATTTATTATAATTCTATATATATATATATGTATATATAAACTCACTTCTGGGATTAAATATACAAAATAAAGGTACACTTCCGTGTAATGATAGTCTTTATTTATTGTACTTAATCATAGTATTGAAAATATAGTAATAAGCATTTATTAAGTTATTTCAATTCGAAATTATTCAACCTTTGATAAACTGATGAAACAATTGTATACCTAACTAAATAGTACACGACCAAAGGGTAGCTTACTTACTAGGTACTCATGACTTTTAGCAGATACTATGTTTATTTAAATCTTATCACTTCGCATTTGAACATTAAACTAACCGCAACCTAAATTATTATAAACTAGACTATATTTTTCCTGTAGCAAGGTTATTGCTGGCTACAGCTTTCACGAACCAACCAACTCTAGCGACGCAGTAGCCTCAGTAACTCAGAGATCTATTTCACTAATATCGTTGGTACAACAAAAAATATTATGACTATTCATTGTCAGTACATTTATGAAAATTTAATATACGTTCACAAAAATCGTCACCTTTTTGCTCTTAATAGATTTTCATACTTATGACACTTGAAACAAGGGATTGTTTGTAACTAATTCTAGTAGGCTTCATAAGATACATAATAGCTTTAAGAGTATACATTTTTATAATAAAGTCCCAGCCACTGTTCAGGCATTATCTATAAATAAATTTAAAAATGTTTTATTTAAAAAATGGCTCTGTCGTAAATCCTACTACTCCACCCCTGAATATCTATGTGATCCGACAGCCTGGGACTAGATTATGATTATTTTATAGCAATAGCAATGACAGTACAATATATTTCATCAAAAAGAGCGTCATTTGTTTCCGAAGCGGTAGTAGTATCTAGTACTTATATTAGAAATGACATCAAAAATAATTCAAAAGGACTCAATTTTGAGAAAATGCCTTTTATTAGCAGCAATTATTCCATACAAACGTTCTCGACTGTTTTCTGCTAGGTTATTAATCTTTGATAAGTTGTTTACATATAAATACATATTAAAGCCGAGAGCTCTTACCAAGTGAGCCAACTGTTCGAGTGACACATGTTGGTTCGTACATCTTGTTCAACTCTCAGGTTGTGGCTCCATCTACACGATCACCTTTATAGTGTTGATAACCTGCTTTTTCTACATTTTTGTTTTGCAACTACCAGACTACTTCAAGCAATACTTTAAAACGGCTTAATTAATTAATAAGAGAACATTTTAAGGCATTTGCTATAGAATATATCCTAATCATTCAGTTTCGTTAAGTTGGTCAAGTTGCGCTTCAGGAAATAGTCAAGAGCGAAACCCTGACACTTGACTCTTGAGTTCTTTAAACATCATTAATATTCGCCTCGCGTCTCAACCGCGATAGCATATTTATTGAGAATTCATAAATCTTAGCGAATGTTGTAGTGTTTAAAGCAACAATCACTACATAATATCATAAAACAGAGTCCTCCGCCGCGACTGTCTGTCTGTCTCTTCACGATACAAACAACAGGTCACACATTATTACGTCGTAACTCGTTACTTACCTATCACTAATATCAAAGAATATATTATAATAGTATCTACAATGTACACTTTGCACAGTCCATCATCGCTTCTCCACTGTTATATTTACTAACACTTGATTTGACCAAATTTAAAATAATGTTAAGGTAAGTCACCTAATCACACTGCGTGTGACCGCTAGCACCGTTCGCGCGTGAAATGAATTCGTATCATTTTTTTTTTGCGCCCAAACAAGTGAAAGGGCTACCCTCCGGGAGGAGGATTTTACTTCGGCAGTCCCACCTCTTATGACGTTGTATTTACATCCTATTTGATATATTATATTAAGTTTTTATGTGTACCAACATGGTACCAACAGATAGTACACAGAAACTTATTAAGAATACGTAGACACATCAGAAAAATTATAGTTACCTTAGCAGCTGTAAACAGGAAGAGAATAATATGTTATGCATAAAGTAAATAAAATAATATACATATCTAATATTAAATAATGTACTTGGCTATTAGATATGTAAATGTGTATGATTATATTTTAACATACTGCAAATAAAACACGATCTTTAAAACTTGATTAAACCTATATTATGTAGATCAATATCTGCTTCGTTGAACCATGCATTAGATTTACGGCATATCCTGAGGAGTCCCACATTTGTAAGAATTTATTACAAAAGGCTGTACACTCTTGTATTGGCACGAGGAATCTTGAATTTTTTTTTTGCAATTGAGGACATTCAAACAAATTGCTTTAAAAAGAAAAAATATAATCTGAGTTCCAAGATCTATACGAGAGGGTTGTAAATTGAAAAGAGAAACACCCTTCGTTATATTCTTATGTAGGAACCTAGCTGTGATGGACACACTTGACACATAACAAACATCTCACTGTAATATAATGATGACTCCACATTACAATTGAAACATATTCTAAATGACTCCGTACCGGGGATATTTAAACTGTTTTTAAATCAAGAGTATTCTTGAATCTCTTAGCATTTCTCCAAAAAAAGCTCAGCATTTCAAGAGGTCAACACCGTCTACTATATTTAGTTTCCGATGTTTAATTGTTAATGATTTCATTTACAAATGTTTAATGGTAAATTATTTGCAGAGAACCAATTATAAATTATTGTAAAAGCCTCCTGCAAATGGTCGGATTCATTTTTGTTCCTACTTATTAAGCATTCCCTCTATATATCGTCGATTTACATGGATTGTTCTTTAAATAGATTTATTGTTTATTTTACAGATTTGCAGTTGGCGGCGGAGTTGGGGAAAACTTTATTGGAGCGCAACAAGGAGCTGGAGACTGCTCTTCGTCAGCACCAGAATGTTATTGAAGACCAAGCGCAAGAGATTGAGGTACGACCCCCTTTAAGACACATAATTTATGAGGTAGCAATCAAAATATTATATAATATTTCATCTCACGGGAAATGCGGGCCTGGAGCTTCTTTTGTTAGTGCAATAGCTATTCATTCAACACAACGTTTCTGCAAAATAACTGAAACAGGCCTGCTTAGTAGAATATGTACCGTGAACATTTCATTCTTTTGACAGGCGTCGCACTGTACTGTTGCAGTTTTAACCAGAATAGCCCTATAAAGAGTAACAGTAAGAGTATAACATAATATCCACCTGTACAGTTGATAGATGACTTTACAATAAATAAACTATTGTCTGCGTCGTGTGCTAGGCGTCACTTGTCCTTGGCGAGTTAACAACTAACTGAACACGAAACTCATGCAAAATATAATGGAATAAGAATCGACTTATTTTCTCGAATTCAAATGTGCTGTGAAAAAGCACAATTGTCCAATATTAGTTTTACAAAACAAAGCACATATCTCGAATTTACGGAACCCTTATAGGATCACATTGTTGTCGGTCCGTCCTTCTGTCTGTCAAGACCCGTTATCCCGGGAACACGCGGAGGACTCGATAGAGTTGAAAGTAAAATGATTGAATGATCATATTCCCAAGTCTAGTCTCTTGAATCTGTGAAAAATTAAAAAAAGATACGACCTACATACATTCTCAAGGGGCCTACATTTATAGAGTATTTTCCGCTGACCTAGAACTATGAAACGCGTCCCGTGGTTAGGTCTCCCAAGATTCATTTGAGTTGCGTTCTCAAGATATTTCATCAATATTCACGTTAAAATTAGCGTTGGTTATGTATATCCATAATATATCCATTTCAAAGTGCGTATTGTTTTCTCTATGCATTTGAACTTAGTTTTTCCTTTGATATGATCCAATGAGTATGCCACTTTATGAGGGATGATACACCAAAATGGACTAGAGCAATAACTGAATGGTACCCCAGAGGAGATAAGAGAAATAGAGGAAGACAGTTCATACGATGGGAGAATGAACTGAAACAGATAGGAGGACCACTATGGACTTGAATAACAAGGAACCGGAAAGAATGGAAGACTTTGGAGGAGGCCTTTGTCGAAGGACAAGCAGTTAACAGAAAGAGGACACAGACTGTTTAAAAGTTACTGCAAATAATTAAGTTAATAATATAGTTATGTAAGATAAGTTAATTAATTAAAATGTTTTATAGTATTATGTTGGTACGTAAATTTTTATGTTTTGTTAACTGTAATAAAGGCTTTATTATTATTATCTATAAACGATTTTTGAAGGTGATTCGTCGTATAATACTTATAAATTGTAAAAGTATTATACACATCATCTGGAATACCAGATGGCGTGTCAACAAGTAATCCGTGATTAAGTGTATTTTGTCAATGTCTTCATAACTGTGCACAAGAGAGACAGCAAATACACTTTCTGGAATATGGACTTAAGTAATCTGAGCGTAGTCTGTCTTGATTCTACTTTTTGTAGTATAAATTTGATTCGATATTTTCAGTTTTTATAATACAGAAGACTTGGAAGACGCAATGCGAGTATACTTTAAGAAATAGTAAGCCTTGGTATGGAAGCTATTTCTTATCATCTTTTATCAATGTTTATACATTCTGATCGTGACTTATAATATATTATGTATATTTTCTATTCAGTCGTATTTTTCCCTTGTAATGCAACTTGTACCTACCTTGTATCCAATGCAGCTTTTTTCATTTTCTATTCTCGATGATTAATTGTAAAATTAGTATCAGTATTTCATGCGCATTTTGTAGTTGGTATTTTTAAGTAGTAGATAAGTAACAGTATCATTTTGTTCACAGTACTTAACGAAGCAAACTGTGGCCTTGCGCGAAGTCAATGACTCAAGACTGAGAATTTACGAACAACTCGAAGTTAGTATTCAAGACTTGGAACGAGCGAATCACAAGCTAGCAGTCGACCATGCAAACGACAAGAAACAAATTAAAAGGTACTTATGTTCTGTGTCACAAGGTTCAAATTACATCAATATATTATAATATAAACTGCTAAGATGATGTTAAAATATAGGTACTTAAGCTGTTTTTGTTTTAAAATTTTCAGCTTGTCTAGCGGCGCTGAAGTCTTGGAGAGTAGATGTGAAGATCTTCAAAAGACTGTGGACGACTTGAAAGCTCAATTAGAACTCTTTCGGCGAAGAACTGAACGAAAAGCCGAGATCGATAAACCCAAAGACCAGAAGCCCGTTGTCGCAACCGGTGCAACTGCAAACAAGAAAACAGAAATTAACGGAACACCACAGAAGACAATAGCTCCTCTTCCAGAACTTACAAAAGAAGATGAGGATTTACTAAGACTTAGCGATGAGCTTAGGGAGAATAAAGTGGCGTTTGCTCAAGAGCATCGGAGAGTGACAGAGCTAGAAGAGCAACTGGCATCCGTTATTCAAGAAAATAATAGATTACAGGGGCAATTGAGGAACTGGAACCAGCGGGACGATGAACCGAAGTCGATGCATGAAGAATTCGCTATCCTTGAAGAAGTCAGGTAATTATTTTAAATTAAGTACTAGTTCCCTGCACAATTAATATAAAAGGGTCCGGCACATAAGTTGACACAAATTGAGGAATTCCAAAGACCAAAACGTGCTCGTTCTTACCAACCATTGGTCTCAAGGCCAAGCAGGTCAGGTAATACGAAACCTCTGTAAATAGTCAGAAATACAATTTAAGATTAATATTTTTTACACGAAATTAATTAATATTATTCATATATATTTTATAGTAATAAGTAATAAATTTATATTCTCTTGAATGATTAAAGGCCTTGTCAATTGGCTGTAGAGGTCATAGAAGATTGCATAATTAACGGTGACTAATAATACTTAATTGCTAATATCTTAATATTCAGTAGGGACGGTGTAGATAAATCAGCATTATTATTTATTAAGTTCCTACTTATTTAATAAACTAATTTTAAATAGGTATATGTATGATACTTTTGCGTACCACTTTATTTTCTTAACTTAACCACCTCAAAAATTTTATACCTAGGTAACGGACTCGTAAACTTGCCTTAAAATTTTTGTCTGTTCTTGCTAATCTCATAAACGATATTGCCGATTTGAGATCCGTTTCCACTGATATATTTAATTCCAATCGATTCACAAACAAGTCAATCAATTGTAAACGATGCGACGTAATCCACAAGAATAAAGTTGCGGGCGCCCTATCAGAGAAATACAATTAATGATCTTATATCAATAGCAAAAACTATTCTATATTTATCCTTCAATAAAAGAAATTTTAGTCATAAAAAAGAATTTAGAATAGCCAAATAATTACTAATTTTCTCCCTTTATATTTTTATTTCCACACATTAACAGTAAAACTCATAGACAATTTAGTATCATTACGAGTGGTACTACAAGAAATAATAGCACGGAGAACGGGTTAAAGTTAAATAAAATCGAATGTGCCTCTCCTACTCATCAGGCGTAATCCCGAAATTATGGAAGGCGGCACACGATCCCTAAGAAAGGTGTATGCTCGGATCTGTCCAACTACCGCCCCATTGCCACTACCTCCATTATCTCCAAATAATGGAGTCTCTTATCAACCGCCAGCTCTTGGGATACCTAGAGGA
Organism: Leptidea sinapis; assembly: GCF_905404315.1. Classification (NCBI taxonomy): domain Eukaryota; kingdom Metazoa; phylum Arthropoda; class Insecta; order Lepidoptera; family Pieridae; genus Leptidea; species Leptidea sinapis. Next base: position 34,153,533 of record NC_066265.1, read on the forward strand.
GTACCAGCTGATCAGCGACTGTCAGTACGGCTTCCGTCAGGGTCACTCAGCTGGTGATCATATCTCACCCATAAATGGCCGCAAGCGTCGAAGAGTCGAAGGGAGCGGCATTGGCGGTAAGTTTGGACATAGTGAAGGCCTTCAATCGGGTGTGGCATAAAGCGCTTATAACGAAACTGCCATCCTATTGACTTCCCGAGAGGTTGTACAAATGGGTCACTAGCTATTTGGCCGCTCAGAGCATCAAGGTTGTTATCAACGGTGGATGCTCTGACTTAAAACCCATAAACGCCGGTGTCCCGCAAGGCTGCGAGCTATCCACTACACTGTTTCTTCTGCCTATCAATGATATGCTGTAAATCAGCAGTATTTATTGCTGTGAAGACGACGGCACAGGGTATGCTTCCTACACCGGCCGTGCCAACATGTCCCGGGATATTGTCGATGAAAATCGGAACAACAACACTTGTGTCTAAAATGGAGACTGCTTTGCAAACTCTCGGAATGGGGCCGACAAAATTTACTCCATTTCAACTCCAAGAAGACACAAGTTTGTGCGTTTACCGCTAAAAAGTCTCCCTTTGTCTTATCCCCTCGATTCGAGATCACTCCTCTAATCGGCATACTTGGTGTCGATATACCGAGCAACGTTCAGTTAGGTGGTCACTTGGAAGAGAAGGCTAAACTGGCTAGTTTGGCCTCTTACGGAATTAACTTCTAAAAAGCTTGGTGTACTCAGTAAGGCGAGACGGTACTTTACTATAAGCCACCGTCGGCAACTATATAAGGCGCAAATTCGACCTCACATGGAGTATGTTCTCACCTCTGGGCGGGTGCTCCCTAGTACCAGCTTCTTCAATTTGACCGCATACAACGAAGAGCAGCTCAAATCATCGACGATCAACTTATCTACGGTCGGCTTTATTCTTTGGCGTAGCGTAGGGATGTGAATTCTCTCTGCATCTTCTACCACATATATATATCACGGGGAGTGCTCAGAAAAGCTTTTATTTTTTTGCCTGGCACTTTGTGGAATCAAATACCGGCTGCTATTTTCCCGAACCGATTTCCCACCTTAATGGTCGGTAATGCATCTCTTGACACCTGTTGTTGCGGATGTCCATGGTTGCCTCACCACTCCCATCCCGTGTGCCTCTTGTCCGCTCTTATGTAAAAAAAAACAAATCCAACCGACCTCCAATAAGACATAATATAAGCTTACCTACTAATTGTAGGCATTATGTAGAAACAATTTTTTTGTTTAGGCAGAAAATAAACATTGGGTTATCAATAAACGCGAAGTAAACTTGCTCCAAAAAACTTTTTGTCTTTATCTTACCTTTATCACAACAGAATTACATGACAGGGAGTAATTTTACATCGCGTTTATTAATAATATAGTACCTATAGGTATGTATTTCAGACCCTGAGTGGTCCAAATAGGTAAACAAAGACGCACACGTGCGGTGCGGTATGTATGTGTTTCTAATTGTCTATGTAGCGTATGTCAGTCCGTCTGTCACAAATGCAGAGCTGGATCACTTGGCGTAACGTAGAAACGTCCCTTCATTGATCATCAGAGAGTGTGCCGAAGAGCTGTTGGCCAGATTCCTGCTACCGAATTAAACTTTTGCACGATAAGCTACAACAAATTTAGACATAATCATCACCATCTGGATGTAAGTGGTTCTTCCACGGTGTGATTTTCAAGCAACTGTCCGCCACGCGGTGTGACAACCACCAACTCGGTCGGTATTTCCAGGACGAAACGATATAGGTTGTTTCAAAAGAGCGCGTCCACCTTCCTAGAAGGTCGGCACTCAAACTCACTCTTGTAATTCTTCTGGTTTTGTAGAAAATTGTGGGTTGCCGTTGTGAATTAACATCAGGTTCTCCTTTTCATAAAAAATCTTATATATATATATGTACTATCAATGATTCAAAGTGATAAAAGATAGCTAATTAATTTTGCAGACAAGGTCAACTGTGCATCAGATGCTTAAGAGGCATCGAGAGGGACGACATGTCTTCCATGCTTGATGGAGACGATGACGATAGAAGTGTTATCAGCTCTCAGATCCTCACACCTGGCCAACAGAGTCCCAAAGACGAGCAGGTCTCCAATAAACTGCTCAAGTTCGACGTAAGTATTTGCATTATTTGGTGAGTTTCTTTCTTTTTCTACTAATCATTTATTTCGCTTTGTACTCATAACCACTTCTTTTTTCAAAAAAATAGTGATTAATTCTAAAATTCTGTGCTGTTCTATGTACTTTAACAATTTCTTATGCCTTCTTTCTGTGTATTACTAATCATCCAATATATTAAAATTACACATGTAGGAATTAGCATTTTTTTACTACAAATTTTTGCACAAGTCAGGTGCCTTGCATTAAAATTTATTCGAAACTTTCAATCGTTTCTAGGCAATAAAGCTTTTCCAACTGCCCCTGATGTTGTTGCTCACGCTTTGCATATGCATTATGAAGCGCATTTGCAGTAGTTTTGTTTGGATATATCGCATGTAGTCCGTCCGTAAGGTACGTCCATTACAGCCACGTTATTAGACTTAAGAAGTCTGCACGCTAACCGAACCATTGGTGACGGTCATCAATCTGTTTGTACCTGCTATTTAACATAACAATATTCAAAGTGTGGTGTACTTTGTACTCATTCATTATATGACCTTTGTTTAGTCTACTGATACCGTGTTTGTTCATTTATAAGCTATTAACGACTTCGTTGTGCTTCAATTACTTATTCCAGTCTAAAACGACCGAGTAATGGGTGTATTTTGACTAATAATTACAATTTATATATAAAGCTTTTAATCGAATCTTCTTTCCATAATTGTTATTTTTATAATATTTTCTACACTATCGCTGGCAGCATAATGTTTTACAAATCATTTAACTATATAATACAAATAACAATAAAATAAACAATCTGATAGCCACTGTTATCATTTCACTACTCAAATCACTCATACATTTGTTTACCGATAACTAATAATTATGACGACACTCTTATAATCATAAATATTCCAATGACCTTAAAATAAATTAAATACGTATTACTTTGCAGAATGCCAAGGAAAAGTTACTCCAAGGTATTTGGGCAAATAAAGAAGATGCTCAAGGAAATCCTTATAGAGAACTGGTCCAGAAATATGAAGCTTTGCTCGAAGTACAGTTGTCGCAAGGGAAAAACATAAGGAAAAATAAAGATATCTCATTAACTTCACACGATGAGCTACAAACATCAGGTGACTTTAGCCAGTTCAGCGTTAAAGACACAGATGAAGAGAGTGGCCATGGTGAGGAGGCCCACAAAGATGAGATTCAGCAGAAAAAATGTGAATCCACATCCCGCAAAAAGATAATTCAGACACCAGACTTCTCAGAAGCTGAGACGTCCAGTTCAGGGTTTTCTGATGAAACCAGCAATAAAGCAACACAGACAGAACGTGAAAGACCTGGTTCGTTCTTGTGCACCATTGCCGACGGTGAAGATTACCGTTTCAGCATTTATGATGACGCCAGTCCAATGGACAGCCGTTTCCGTAATAGACCAGAATATAGGGAACTATTCAAGGAAATATTCACTATACTGAAAAAAGCAGCAGAAAATAAAGACGACGGCGAGCAGCTACCTCTACTTGATGATACCACGGTAGGTAAAGTACCGCCGGTGACACCTGCCACGGAAGAACCTCCCGGTAACATTACCGATGATACTCAGAGCATTATGTCGTCTGCCATGTCTGAACAGTCGATTCCAGTGTCGGATATTACATCTTCAGAAACGCCAATGTTAAAAGAAAAAGATCAAGATACTAATGTTCTTGTAACTGCGAAAGTATCAAATGAGAAGCCAAACATTGTCGAGAGCAATAAAGAGAATAAACCAGTGACAGAGAGTACCACCGAGAACACTAAAGAGAGCCAAGAAGATAGAGAAAAAGAACGCGTGTTAACACCGTTGGTGCGTCAGCCACTGGAGTACATTGCGGCTACTAGAAAGAAGTCCAGACATCGCAACCGCAAGCACAGTCAAGATAGGCAAGGTGCTGACTCGCCCGTATTCCCTTCACCGCCTAAAATAACGTATCAAAAATCTGCCAACAAGAAAAGGCGAGATTACAGGCCAATTGAAGTAAGTCCTCTCGCGAGAAATACAGACAGCGAGTGGAACGGGTCCACTCTCCAGTTCTATAACAGAAACATGAACTCCCCCACACCCAGTGCTAGCGGGCGAACTGGGAAGATCTACCAGTCTTGGAATCCCGAAACTGACTCCTGGGATATAAAACAGAGCACAGCATCCCAGGAGATTCATAAATTGAGGAAGCTAGAACTCTCCTACGCAGAGGTTCTCAGAAACGCCGACAAAACAAAAAATAGGCGCAAAAAACATCAATAAAATTATTTAACAAAATCGACCCCCTCTTGTATTGCAAGAGCTGAGTGATTGGTATCGCCAGTTGTCTTTGCCACCCGGACATATTTAGATTAGGTTTTTGTGATCTGCTAGCGTTACTTATTATTTTATAATATCAGAAACAATAAATGAACAATGCCATAATACAGATATAAATGTACTCCATAGTATGATTAGCGTGGTACAACGGGGTTTATAGATACACTAGGGTCAATAGAATCAGACTTGGTTTATTAATTACGACCGTAACAGATTTATCTTATGTACCTTCCGTAGTAGAGTAACGCTTGTAGCGTTGTAACAAAACTGAACATGCATTTATAAGACAATATGGTTAAAAACGGCTCGATACTTTATTTTATATTTGATATGCATTTTATTTAATTCGGCATTTCAACTGAATGGATTTAATTTAATTCTATTCCGTTTCGTCAGTCACTATTTTAATTGTAAATTATGTACTGTATTGCGAAAGTTTATTTGTAAATATTCGATTAAGTTAATTTTATATTTTATTTTGCCATGGAAATGTGAATGCCTCAATTCTTTGTGGAATTGTACGCTGATATTTAACGATAGAGGTTGGAGGAATGAAATAAAAGATTTGCATTGAATTATAAAACAGTTTTTCATTTTATATCATTTGTAAAGTATCTAATAATGAAAGGCAGTGTTTATAGTTTTTTTCTTTATAATTATAATATACTTTTTACATAGTTTATTATAAATAATATACAAATAAAATCTAATGTCACTTATTTTGCGCTTCCAATTCTTTCTCTACAATCTTTCTGTACTCGTCGAAGCCTCCTTCTATACTCTTGACGGAACCTCCGCCACAGACCCACAGCTCCTTACAAACCATTCGTATTAACCGCTCGTCATGAGATACAAGGATAACACCGCCCTGGTGAAAATTAAATACATACTATTTAATAATAATAATCACTATTTAATAATAATAATAATATAAATATTAATAATATTACCACACACTAATTATCTTACACCAAACGAGGCCTTTTGCCCTTTCAGCTATTTTAGGACACACACACATACGCCTTGTTCCCGTCCCAGTAGGTAGAGACACCAAAACGCCACTTACTTCTATCCTCACAAACCTCACGCCCTTCCGCTACATTCATTACTCTTTTCATACATGCTCGCCGAGTGCTTCAGACCTTTCCTTTTCTCAAAACGGCCCCCAATTTGAATTGTCCCGAATGTTCTACGAGGTCTCCCGCGACCATTTCATCATTCCTTTCTCAGTCCTTGTCACAACATCTTCTTTCAGACCACATCTCGCTCGTATTACCACATTCGGTATTCTAGCAATCAGTCTCACTCCACATCTACTACGCAGTGATCGCATCTCAACTGCGTTAATTCTGCTTTTATGCTTCTTCTGCCATACTATTTTAAGAATCCTACAAAATACATACCGTATACTTGTTGATGCCTTTGCCAAGGGCCTCAATGGTCTCTATATCCAGGTGGTTCGTGGGTTCATCGAGCACCAGGAAGTTGGGGTTACCCAGGCACATGTTCGCGAACGCTACCCTCGACTTCTGCCCTCCGGACAGACTGGCGATGGTCTGGAGCGCCAGGTCACCGCTCACTCCGAAGCTGCCCAGCTGTCGCCTGTACTCTTCTATGGATTTTCCTGAAAATTAAACAGGGTGTTGCTATTCCGTCAATACGAGAAGCTCACAGCACGATGGATCACGAACTGAAGCCACTGAATCATAAAGAGACATTTGTTAGGTTATGCAAACCTAAAGTAAACAATTAACTGACATAGATACTTTTCTTTAGTTAATTCTATACTATCGCACTATTTATAACCTAGGTCCTAAAGAATCATTGAGAGAAAAATTTAAAGAAATAAACATAATGACTGTTGCCTCTCAATATATTCTTGGTAATGTTATATTGGTAGAAACTGTCGTAACCATAACGTTAACACCAGGAATAAACATAAACTTATAATGCTTACTACTCGGCTAAGTCGAGTTAGTAAGTCTTTTATGGGGTGATGATGTATGTGCTGGTACAACAAGATCCCAGAAAAAGTTCAAAATTTCGATATTCAAATGAATTGTTAATAAATGTTTGTGTAGTAATGGTTACTAACATAATGATACCACAGATTGGGAATGGATTTTTTTTTAAATGAAAATAAGGGACGAGACGAGCAGGGCGTTCCGCTGATGGTAATTGATACGCCCTACCCATTACAATCTTAATTGTATTTAGCGAGTTTAATTAATATTACTTTGTAATTATATTTTTATGGAAAAAACAAAGAAGCCCACTGAGCTTGTTGCTCCCGTTCATCTCAGGTCTGAGGTATATCCTTATTGGAATGGGTGGTAGTTTTTGACTTTCAATAAGTAATAACATGTCCTATTTTGAATCACAATATTTTAATTTGAGCCATACTATGTTAGTCGTTCACTGTCTCACCTGGATAATTCCTCTGCAGCAGCTCCACAGAGTTCACATTCATTTCTAACTGGTCCACGTGGTGCTGGCTGAAGTATCCAAACTTCAATCCACGATGAACGCTTCTCACTCCGTTGGTCGGGGACAGAATTCCCATTATTATCTTGAGCAGTGTTGTCTTACCGGCACCATTGTCACCAACCTAAACATATCATAATACATCTGAATCCGTAATGCTGTTTGCAGAGCTTTGTTTGTTTTATATACAAGAGTTCAAAATATTCAAATCAAGGTGAGTGTTCGCGATAACGTCCCGTCTCATCCTGCAGACTTGTGCTCGTAGTGCGCGGCTGGTCAGGGCGGGAGACACTCAGCTCACCCTGATCAATGAAGGACCTCCGAATTGTCCGAAACTAGTCAGAACACACAAACCGATAAACAGTGAGTAAGGCCGTCTTAATTAAGTTATAATATCTGACGAAAGTTTAAATAATTTAATTATTCAAATCAAGTCAAAAGTTCTTTGTACATTTAGTTCTAAAAATAACACTTAGAATGTTCAAGTTATACATAATACCTTTTACCACCACTAAGGAATCGATGAGATAGTGAGAAGACGTCGTTGATTTGTGGGTGCCCGTAATAACTATACAAGGGTCTAGGATCCAAATTATAAGCCATCTATGAAAATTTTCAGATAATATCACGACCCATGTGAAAGATGGACTGTCAAAAGTTTTACCGGTGGTTATTTTGTTACTGTTGGTCACTGTCAATTGGTCTACAAACAAAGTAATGTGTCGACAGTCAGTTTTATTTCATACTAATTGTTGATATTGTTGTGCTCAATAGTAAGTTATGATTGCGGTAAGACTTCCAGTCCTGCACGAGTAACAACTCTTTGAAGACCGCTGTCATTACTGCTGCTGTAGCGGTGTGTTGATTGTGTACAACATTGTTATGACTTCACCAACGATTTCGTATGTGATATTAAAGATAATATTTTACAATACAAACTATTTTATTGAAAAGAATCATAGATCATATTATAATACATAAACTTTTTTTTATGTAACAGGTATAGGAGGGACGTTCAATTAATAGTGAGAATGAGGTGCTTTCTCTCTCTCTCTCTCTTTGGAACAAAACAGGTAGTACTGTTAAATCTGGAATATTAATTACTTGAGATAAAAGGAAAAAATAAATAGAGTATATCTTTTTTCTCTTTTTTGTGTTGTCGAAAATGAATAAAACTGAATTGCGTGCGGTTAATAAGTATCTGTGCTCGAATATTTTAAGGTAAAAAAACAAATCAATCAAGATTTCCAGGATATTTTAAGTGTTAATACTCCATCATATTCTACAGATAATACTCACTCGGGTCGCCCAACAATGGTAGTGAATGAACAAATGATTGAAGAAGTTGACATGACGTTTGTAGCCGAAGATAGAAAGGTTTTGACTGGCAGTGAGCATAGCATTTTACATGAACACTAACGGCCGTTCCCAATATTCAATCTATCTCCGTTTGTGGCCTATTTGAGATAAAAAATCCATCTATCCTTGACTTTTCTGTCCCAATAAACTCATCGACGGTAACTCATTTTATCCGTACACGCTGTCTGTCAATGGGAGCACGGATAGCTTACCAGGGATAGAAGTTTGTATGGAAATTGCAATTCACGCGTCTCAATATTATCCGTTTCTGTAGCTGTCAGTAGTCTATACTACTATCTATCTAGCTATCTCTTGTAATTTTTTCGTCAAACCCACATGCTCGGGGATCACCAGCCGGACCGTGTAGCTCGAACAAGAGACAGAAGCAACTCGAGTCACAAATCGGCCCTCGGTTTTTGAAATACTTGAGCACCTTCCACAAGATCTAATTAACAGAATGATGGCGGCGGTGATCACTTGACATCAAGTGACCTGTTTGCTCGTTTTTCTTTCTCTTCCATAAAAAAAGTTTGAAGGAAGGGCAGAGATTCGTAGAACAAGCCCACATACAACATGGATGGTCGGTAAAATATTATTATAAAGCACTGCATAATTTTTTAAACTAATGGACACACACTGGGTCACCAGTATCACAGCAGTTCAAGAAATATACCATCATGAGCTATAACTGAAAGCTTTTGCTACATAATATTGTTTCTCATACACTCACTACTTACCACTATCATATAAACACACATCTCTGGCGGAGATACACGAACATACAAAAGGAGAGTGAATCTATTTTTCCCCATTTTGGTTGTTGAACGAATAACGGGCTGTCTATACGCTAGTATATTGGTTTTACCATAGCAAATTAATAAATATTAATTAATAAGCAAAAAAATAAAAAGATTTTTGTTCGTACTTAATTGGCTCTTGGTGAAAGTTGACGATGTGCATCCTCAAAGCAACGAAATTTAAGCACATTTCCGCGACCATAGGTAACTTAGGTAATGGTTAAGCGTAAGTCTTGTGATTTTTATAAATTAAACTTTAAAATATCTTAGAGACATACATTTCAAGGGCCCTGAATTTTTGTTATTGAATAGGTCCCTCTAAATCTAGTATCTACTTTATACAATTACAAGCTGTTGCAAAATATATAAAATGTTGGGAGCTAGCAACAGTGTCAAGTATCACAAATGAGATTGGTGAACAACTCTAGAGAATGTTTGTTTCAATACTCACAATACATATCCTGGACTCCAACGTGGCTCCGAGATTGACATTAGTAAATATAACTTTATCCTTAGAGTAATAGAATCCAACTTCGTTTAACTGTAATATTGGAGGTGACAGCGGCTCTGTCTCTGGGAACCGCAGAACGACATCTATCTCTTTCTCTATTGCCTTCAGTTCTGGTCTGAAATAATTGATCAGGTTTAGAATACATTTAAAACAACAACTACAGTCACATATCCAGCGTTGTGGGAATACAGGAATACCACCATCTGGGAATCTGGTGTTCCTCCACAGTGCGCTTGTCAAGGAACTTTCTTCCACTAACATGCTGTAACTGTAACTACAAAGCTGTAGAAGCTTCCTTGTGCGGTGTTTCCGGGACTATAAGACATGGGTGCATTAAAAAAAAGCGCGTACACCTTCCATAAAGGCCGGCAACGCTCCTGTGATTCCTCTGGTGTAGCAAGAGAATGTGAACGGTGATCTCTTTACATCAGGTGACCAATCTGCTTGTTTGTTTTCCTCTTCCATCATAAATACCTCATAAGGTCATAATTCATCAAAACCCCCAAGGATTTTTTTACATAATTCTACCAACCATCAGTCTATAGAATAGACTATGAACAATAATGTGTTCTGGTATTATTATTATTTCCCTCAAATATATCGGTTTTCTCAAGGCAGTCGGTCTAGTCTAGTCGGCTATTAGAGCTTTTTGTGACGTAATAAATCAATTTTAATATTATAATAAATATTTTTAATTAGTACGATTAAAAATAATTATTGAGTCTACTTGAATGCAGTTCATTTATAATTTATATCCATAGATTATCTAATTAACAAATTGAATCATTAATAAAAAGATATTGTTTTTAAAAGTGCACAATATTTATCATATAATCATTGTAGTTTATATTTTTCCGCAGCTAATAATACCGTGACTTTTTACGACATTATTAATTAATAACCTGTTTTGTTTTCTTAATAACGTATAATTTAATTGTTATAATTCAGGAATAGTCAACCAGAAATTCGTTGCACGAGGGCAGCGCAGGACCGATCGAAGCCTTCGTCCAGTAGTGGTCGTGTTCCGGCTGAAATGGAACTTGAGTAGTTAGTGATGAGGTGTGAGGTGTTGTAAGGGTGTACTCACAGCTTGTCCAGCATCTTGATCTTGCTCTGCACGGAGGAGGCCCGGTTGGCATTGTACCGGAAGCGGTCGATGAACTCCTGCGTGTGTGCCCGGTGCTGTTGCTGGGCCTCATACTCTCGTTGCTGGTTCTTCAACTTCTCTGTCTTTGTCTTGTGGAACTGCTCGTAATTACCTCTGCAATCATTATTACATCATTTGTTACACAAAGTATAAAACACCACCACCGGACATCGCTACACACAAACTTTATGCCTCCGATAACAGATAAGACTAAGGGACCTTCAAGCATTATTAATTTATTTGAAGAGTGTGGCTATTTGTCTAGTCCTAATTAGAGGTGGGCGTTTATAACACACAACACATTATATATTACAATATATTTTTACAACAGTATAACACAGTATAAAATTGGCCACTAGACCGTTATAATATAATTATATAAATAATTTCCGTACTATTAAAGTTCGTTTGAAATTTAATTACAGCGCCATCTATGTATACGAGCGGAAAGTGGTGCGTTTCTTTTATTAAAAATTTTGTAAATTTAATGTTTTTTAACAGATGGCCCTTTTTCTAATTCGCTTTAGTAGGTGTGCTTAGTATTCAAAGTAATGTGAACACTTCGCATATCACAATAAAAGCTATTTTTACTTGCGACGAACAAATATAAAATTATAACACTGTTGTTTTAGATTGAAAAGTATTATAAACACTCTTGCTATAAACATTAGAGCTATTTCTATTTGCGATGAGACGAAGATAAATAACATTTTGGATAAAACAACACTTTCATTCATTATATTTCCAATGAGAATCATTATTTACGAGTTTTTAAATTGACAAACTGCTAGTTGTGTTTTGAAAATTATTATTATCATTTTGAAGTAAAATGTTTGTAAAAACTATAGTATGAATAGTAAATTAAATGGATATGTGTAATATATAATACGTCTTGAGTTATTTTTATTTTTTTATGTAAATAGACAAGTGTTAGTGTAAAAATAAAAGTTTTGTGAATAGTGTAAATATACGTTTAGTTTAAAGTTTTTTTACTCATTAGACGATAAGATTGTTCTGTGTAGGTACACAGGAAGAAAAAAGCTTTCTAAAAAGCACAACAAAAAAAATACCATCTACCTAGTACTTAGTATTAAGGTAATTATTCCTCTTCAAATATGTTATATTATAACACTTAAATAACTTCAAACCGCAACAACAACTATCAGCGTAATATATATTATAACAGTTTACAACAACAGTTAGAAAAATATAACACAACAGTATAATTCATTGAAAAATTATAACAGTTTAGCCCACCTCCAGTCCTGATGAGCCCTAGTAACACCGCGTCCAAAATTGAACTTGCCAGACGTCAAAGAGATGCGGGTGGTATTTTGCATTTTGACGTAATGGTGGAATTCGGACGCTGGAATCAACCCGAACGGCTCTTCTGAGCATTCCCGTGATAAATTCGGTAGAAGATGCAGAGAGAACTCACATCTCTACGCTACGCCAAAGAATCAAGCCGATCGGAGAGGACTTGATCGTCGATGATTCGAGTCCCTCTTCGTTGTACGTGGTCAAATAGTAGAAGCTTGGTACTGGGGCGCACCCGCCCAGAGATGAGTACAGAAGGCCTACCATCAACTATTAATAAGCGATTCAATTCTGATGCAGTTCAGTTTAGGTACCTAAACTGAATCGCTAAGATTAGCACCATGAAGTGCCTATAACTGAATGGCGTTTGAATCGCTTATGGAAAAATGAACGAAATAAATTTGTCAGTGGTCTGCGGTGTGAGAAAGAGATGATGCTGTAAGTTTCAAAACCTAAAATATGATTTAAGCGGTTTTATTTGCGTAGAAATTACTATAAATACATTTTAAAATTGTTAATAAACTATTAAGCTCTTTTTAGTACTTATTAAATAATAGGTATATATATATAGTTATATATAGTTCTTAGAATAACAAATTAAAGGTTTGCTTGGGTGTTTTCGTAAAAATAAACTAATCAAAACGAGTTATGAACGCACCTCCATTCATGTTTGATTTGACAGAACAGAGTACATTTTTTAAATTCGTTCTTGCGAACAGGCTATAGCCAGCGGCCTTACTGCCTCGTCTTTAGAATTTTCATTTCCGGTAGTTTTTTCAGTATTTTGTTTTCCATAAAGTCCAATAAAGAATCCTCATCTCATCTTTCATCAATTAAATTTTCCTGTTCTGTATGTTTTATATATGTTTTCACTATATTTTAAAAGTTATTAACAACACGATCCACTTTCCGCTAAGAAGGTAGCAACTTTTGTTGAATCGCTCACTTTGACACAAGCTATCCGGTAAAAATATAGGTAATATACAGTTTGCGATTCAAATTCAGACTTGATTTGATGTCAACCTAAATTGGATAGCTCTAATGACGTCGTGGTATGAAATAGCAAAGCAGTTCATTTTAGGTCGTCAATTGTATCCCAATAACAGTTCATCGTCGAGGTCGAATTCTTAATGTATTACAAACAACACCTAGGAGCAGGATGTGGTCGCCAACGATGGTATTACGCTTTAGAGCTCAGCTTACAGGCCAGCAAGGTTACTCTTGGTTTCTGGTCCTGGGCTGCTGATTTCCCTTTCCATCAGATGAACCATTCACCGGTTGCCACCTCTAATATAAAATAAATAGAGAGTAGTAAGTTTGAGAGACAGATTGAGAAAGTGTTGTTAGAGAAGGTCGGTGGTCGGTACAACACTTGTCGCTGGCCCAATGTCATTTAGCCATCTCGACACACTCTTTGAAATTCTTTATCTAATGACGATGTCGAATAAACGTAGAAATAGATGAATTCGAAAACATATTGGTATGTGGTTATGATAGAGACGCCACCTCACACTTGAGTGGGAATAGCTTACCTAGGTCGCGTATACGGTAGGCTATCCTTATTTGGAGATTAGGGAGTTAAATAGAGTTCAGATTTACTGGCTATCTGTTATCTTTATCTAAGATTAACTGTAATTGTATAGCCCATTAGCACAGATTGTTTGACATCATTGTTTTGGTTAATTTTATTAAAAATAACTCCTTAGATTTGGTATACTTACAACTTCATTGCAACAAATCATAATTGGATTGTATACAACAGAAAAATTACTTAGAAACCATCACATAAAAAGGTAAGTGTGATTGAAAATTTGCAAAATATGGCAATCGTGATATCTCTTACCTATAAATATCAATCCTTTGTGAATGTAAATGCATTATATCAGTCGGTACTGTGTCCAGAAAGTTGCGGTCGTGGGAGACAACAAGTAAAGTGGTCGGCCAGTTCTGGAGGTAATTCTCTAACCAGATAATGGCTTTAATGTCTAACATGTTGGTAGGCTCGTCTAGGAGTAGGAGATCAGGTCTGTAAATAAATAAATAGACACCATATTTAGTGATTACATCTCAGCACTACATTATTATGGAAATGATGGATCACTTTAATTATACAACAGTACACAGTAAACACACACGACCCAACACTAAAATGACCCCGCGAACTCTTCACGCACAATAAATAATCACACTGAAAGAATCATGCAGAAAAGTAAGAATGCTGCATCCTAAAATCGTCTTAGCCTCGTAATCTGTGTTTCCAGGACGATAGGACATGGATACCTTAAAATACAAACACCTACACCTTTCTAAAGAGCCGGAAACGTACCTGTGATGCCTATCCTTTCAGGAACGATCGTTTGCCATCCTCTTCGATAATTTTTTTTAAACTAACATCACCACAAAGAAGTTGAGTATCAACAGAGTGCACTGTTGAATTCTAATATTTTTTTTGGAAATACCTATAAACTTATTTATTAATTTTAAGACTTTGGGGCAAAAAGAGACCTAGAGGCAGACCACAGCTGCGGCGAAATAATGACGTCAATTAAACTGTAGGGAGGAACTAGATGGAGTTAGCGAACAAAGTGAAGTGGGCCCGCAATAAACTGGATGAGAATGGTTAGCCAATAGTTAGGCCGGGAGAAAGAAACAGTAAAACGTTCATTAGTGTCGCGCGTTTCGTCTACATTGGTCAAAATTATTTTCAACACATCACTTTTGTACCTATTCTTTAAAATAATGAAGTAAAAATGATACAATCAACACACCAAACCTGACAGCAGCCCGCATTATGAGCGGCAGAGAAAATATACACAGCCTTTGTCAAAATTAGACTCTTAATATTGTGTTGGCATATTTGTTATTTTATCAGGTCCACACTCACTTCGAAAACAGCGCTCTCGCCAGGGCCAGTCTCATCCTCCAGCCTCCGGAGAATGTCTTCGTTGCTCGAGCTTGCATCTCTGGCGTGAAACCTAACCCACTGAGAATTATTGACGCTCGTGCCGGAGCCTTATCCGCTTCGATATTTTCTAGCTGTGCATACACTTCTGTCAGTTCATTTGAGAGACTCGGATCTGTTGAACTGTAAAATGAACATTTAATTTATAGTCAGTTGCTTCTGGACTTACACAATACAACTTACTATCCTTGTTTAAGAAAAAATTGCATAAGATGCATCACATCTTGTCAACTCATTTTGCTTAAGTATCTCGCACCTTCCACGAGGAGCGTCCGAAATCTTTTGAAAACAAGTTGATATCGGTTTTTGGTAATCAGACTCAAAAGTCAAAGCCTATGGATTTTCCTAAGGCTGTGTGTCTACAAATTGTTTGTGGTATCAGGGCTTCTGTTTTCACAATTCATTATTCTAATAAGGTCCATTTTGGGTGCACCAATTATATTTTGGATGCCTCAAATATGCATTGTTACTTCAGTAACAGTACCAGAAGATACTTACCTATGTAGAAGATTGGAGTGAAAAGAAACCCTTTTATCACCAGATTCAGAAAACAGAAGTTAGCACATAAACCACAAAAGCAAATTTGTTGTAATGGAATAAATACTCACATAATATCTCAGAATACAGAAAAAACCAGAAGAAGTGTTCAATCACATTTGTATGCAGCATATTGTGACAAAATTACTTGATGCCCGTGACTTACAACCCCCCTCAGTACTATCAACTCTCCATACATTACTGTGTTTAGGTATCATTTATGAAATTTGAAATGTTAAAATTAAAATGAATTGAAAAAGTGCTGCCCACAGATCGAATGTAATCCAATTCGATTTCTTCACATGCCTGGCATTATTGCAACGACACACAACGGCATAATTATCAGTGTGAGGGTCTACCATGTGCTAGTTTACTTTGCCTCACTATTTAATGTGTTGACAGGTTCTGGTTTGTTCTGTATTTTGATCATACTCGTATAATATAAAATTACTTACCCATTGTTAAGTGTTGCAGTTATTTCTTTTTCTCTTTTCAATAAATTCTCTCTTATAGTGTCACATTCAAGAACACTTTGTAAAGCTATGGTTTGATCCCCAACAACTTCCTGTTCCACGTGAAGTATTGATATATGGGAAGGTATTTTAAGTTGCTTAGCTGATATCATTCGAAGGAGGGTGGTCTTACCAAGCCCATTTCTACCTACAAGACCATAGCGACGTCCAAATGCTAGGACTAGATCAGCACCTTGTAACAATACCCTAGAATGAAATTTATATAAAAAGTAAAAGCCCTCTGCATTCTGAACAGGGTGAATTCAAAAATTAACAAACAGATTTTAATGCGACATGCACCAATAAATTTTGTGAATGAAGACTTGTAGTCTTAATATTAAATGGCTTTAAATAAATTCATGAAAGCATGTCTTTTTTTTAAATTATACAAACAAAATCTATTTGTTTACCCAGTATCTATATTTTTTAATAAGGGGCGAGACGTGAGGTATTATCAGCTGACGGTAATTGATACGTCCTGCCTATAACAATGCAGTGCTGCTCAGGATTCTTGAAAAACCCAACAATTCTGATGATTCTGACAAACTTAAAGGTGGGTTAAATAGCTTAATAATAAAACTAAATAGTTTTTAATAGTAATAATAAATTTAAATAGATAATAATAGTATTAATATAATTAAATACTCTAATTTAAAAATAATAAACAGGTGGTGCAATAAATAATATTTGCCCTAACAATCAAAGCATATATAACTTTTGATTGGTCATTAACATAATGTGCCACTATGACTTAAATAATCACACTTTACAAGTAGTGTTTGAGTAACCAAGTGTACTTGGTCAGAATGTATTCGAAAAGTGAAAACCCCACTTTACTCTGGAGTCTAGACTTTTGGGAAATTTCTTACCTATCACCATAAGCAATATCAAAATTTTCTATTCTGATATCCTGAGTTCTATTTGTTCCTTTTGCTTCTAATTTGCTATCTTTCTTTGATGTTACTTGTGAGGCAGTTGCAGTTTGTAGTACTGGAGCAATAATTGGTATTTTTGCTTCTTTGTTTTTCTGTTGCTTTTGTTGTAACTTTGCTTCAGCTTTTTCTAATTTTCTCGCATCAACTTTCTGTAACGTAAAAGAAAATAATCAATGCTGACACTAAAATAAAAGGCATAAAAGGCATTTATTTTCTCAAAATTGATTCCTTTAGAAAGGGGCGCTCAGCAGAAAACCTCCACATGTGGGCGGAGGAGTGGATCCATAAAGAAACCTCTTTGAGGCGTTCTGAATGGAGCGACACCTACCTCCCCGGTGCGCCCTGGTAACATTGGTCCAGTGATTGATTAGTTATTGTGCTCGATTTTCACTAACCGTGCGCAATGGCTGTCTCTTGCTGGCTAATGGCTAATATCTGCTCGACTCTTCCGGCGGTTAGTGGGTGCCAACCGGAAGATTCTATAGCATCCACCTGCGTTTTGGCCTGCGCAGTTGATCGCCGTACGCGGGGATGACGGAATCCTGGGGAGCTGAGCGGGAGAGGGGTCGGGGTTTTGTTACCCCTGTAACGTAATACGCTTTCTTTGGCCCTGATTTCAAGCTAAACGGTAGCCCCGTGAGTAGCCGTCACGTGGGTAATGGTCACGTGTCCCCGCCTCGGCGGGGTCACAGGCGAGGTAAGGTTGGTCTCCATAAGGGGTAGGTGCTCGGCCATGCTGACGGGGTAAGAATGGGTGGAGGACCTGGCGGATTGGATCGATCTACCAGCCATCCATCTCGAGCTCCCGATGTCGCGCAAGAGGCCAACTAGCTGAACCTATATTTCCTTCGTAGCCCTGATGTTTAAGTTAACCATCCCCAGGTGCGGGCTCCGTGGAGGGTGGAGAACGGGGGGAACGAAATCGAACCCGGTTTTAACATGGAGAACAACAGATCCAACAAACCCCTTAAAATGGGACCTGGAGGGAAACCAAAAGGTACCATAACTGGTTCCTTGGTGGAGAAATCTACCAAGGATACTAACACACCCGGAGAGTGTTCAACACCTACTGGCACCCGGAGCATACTGGCGAAAGAGCCATCATAGGCCCAACCGTCTATGGGCACAGACACTGCGTAAGTGGTGCCTGCCCAAGCAGTCAGTAGACTGGAGGCTGGTTGGACCCTCGTGTCCTACGAGGGCCGAAAGCAAGATAAGCCCTGTAAAAGGGAAAGTCAAACGTAATCGACACCTACGAGTCACCATCGTCCCAACAGTAGACAGAGGCGCATAGCAGCCCGCCTTCGCAAGGCCGAAGCTCAAAACGCCAACGGGGAATCAAACCCAAATTGATTCCAGGAAGGCCCCAACAACCAATAACCGAGGGCCTCCTTCCAACAAAGTCAGTGCCGTAGCCCAACCCTCTGTACCGACCAAACGTTCTCGTCTGGACGATACTAACTCTCCAAGGGGGGACCATAAGAGGGCAAAACTATTGAATCGGCCTACACCTACTACATATGCCAACGCCGCGAAAACTGACCCAGTTGTAGCAATAACATCCGTCACAACAGGGCATATAGACGCAAATGCAGTCCAGATTATACAAAACAAACTTGAAGACAAGCTGATGGCCATAGCGGCCATTAGTGAGGAGAGAAAAGGGCCTGCTTTTCTGGGCAAGCCAATCTATGACGGGGGCGTCCTGGAACTATGGTGCTCCAATCTCAACACACTTGAGTGGCTAAAGGCAGCCGTCCCAGAAATAACACTACAAAATGGAGACAGCCTAACTGTAAAGAACATGTGGGAAGTCCCTAACTATAAATAGGAAAATTTATTATTTTAAATGTAGGGTCAGAACCCACCTTTATTAACAAGAGGAGCAAAACAATTATTGACATTACCCTTGGATATTGCTCGAACCCGAAGCCCGTGAATTCTGGAGTGCCCCAAGGCTGTGTGCTGTCTCCCACGCTGTTTCTTCTGCATATCAATGATATGTTGGACACCTCCAACATTCATTGCTATGCAGACGACAGCACTGGTGATGCCATATACACGGGCCATGCAGGTCTCTCTCGGGAAATCGTCGACCAGTGCCTGGAGAAACTTGTGTCTTCTATCGAGTCCTCTCTTGAGAAGGTCGCGGAATGGGGAAAATTGAACCTTGTCCAATTTAACCCCCAGAAGACTCAAGTTTGCGCGTTCACCACTAAAAAAAACCCCCATTTGTCGTATCACCGCTCTTCGACAACACTTCCCTCAAAGCCTCGCCTAGTATCGGAATACTGGGTCTCGAAATCTCGAGCGATTGCCAATTTTGTGGTCATCTGGAAGGCAAAGCCAAACTGGCTTCAAAGAAACTTTGCGTCATTAATAGAGCACGGCAATACTTCAAGCCGGCCCACATACTAGCGCTCTACAAAGCGCAGGTCCGGCCACACATGGAGTATTGCTGTCATCTCTGGTCTGGCGTACCCTAGTATCAGCTTGATCCATTTGACCGCGTGCAACGCAGAGCAGCTCGCATTGTCGGGGACCCAGTGCTCTGTGAACGGCTGGATCACTTGGCGTTGCGTAGAGACGTCGCTTCATTGTGTGTCTTCTACCTCATTTATCACGGGGAGTGTTCCGAAGAGCTGTTTAACCTGATTCCTGCCGCCGAATTCCACCTTCGCACGACACGCCACAAGTTAGGATATCATCCTCACCATCTGGATGTGTGGCGGTCCTCCACAGTGCGGTTTTCAAGGAGCTTTCTTCCACGTACTACAAAGCTGTGGAATGAGCTTCCTTGTGCGGTGTTTCAGGGACGATACGACATGGGTACCTTCCAAAAAGGGGGGGAACACCTTCCTAAAAGGCCGGCCACGCTCCTGTGATTCCTCGGGTGTTGCAAGAGATTGTGGGCGGCAGTGATCACTTAACAACAGGTGACCCGTACGCTCGTTTGTCCTCCTATTCAATAAAAAAAAAACCCCTGGCAACGGAGGGTATGTCTAATTCTATATCCAACAATCAGTGATCTTATGATAGCCAGCTATCACGCTACATGCCCCCTCATCTCCCCCCAATCTGAAAAACCTAAACCCCAGCCATGGTGGGGACCTGAACTGGAAAGGCTCAGGAAAAAAGTGAGGAGACATCTAAACCGCGCAATGAACACAGGTGAACAATACGACTAGGATATCTACAAGGACAGTAAGTCTGAATACAAGAAACGCATCAGATATAGAAAATCTGAAAGTTGGCGTAAATACTGCAATGGCACTCAATGCCAAAACCAAGCAAACAGGGTTAGAAGAATGGTCTCCAATCAGCCTAGACATATTCTGGAATCCTTGCGAAAACCTGATGGTACTTTCACTAACTCACCAGAAGAAACAGAGCGTGTATTAACAGAAACGCACTTCCCAGGCTGCAAAATAACGCAGTAAACGGAGTGGTTGGTTGAAAACACAACTGCTTAAGAAGCTGACTGGCAACTGGCCCATAAGCTTGTGACGAATGATAAGACGAAGTGGGCTATAAATTCCTTCCACCCCTTTAAATCGGCGCAACCGGATGAGATCTTTCCCGCATTATTGCAATGGGGAGGAGAGTCCCTTCACATCCGGTTAACTAACATTTTCAGGGCATGTCTAGCGCATGGATACATCCCTAGAAAATGGAGGGAGGTGAAAGTAATCTTCATACCGAAACCGGGTAAAAGCGACTACTCTAATGCTAGATCATACAGACCCATCAGTCTCACCTCTTTTGCCCTGAAGACCCTAGAACGACTGTGCGAAAGAGAACTGAAGGAAAATTACCTGCGGAATATACCCTTACACCCCAATCAACATGCGTACAGTCAAGGTAAAAGCACTGAATCTGCACTACACGCTGTAACGAACGTTATAGAAGGTGCACTTTCGGAAAAGATCTTTTGTCTAGGAAGCTTCCTGTATATCGAAGGGCTTTCGATAAGACAAAATTTAGAAAAATGAAAGAAGCCCTACAACGACATGGTGTATGTACAACTCTGACATTATGGATTGAAAACATGCTCAAGCACAGAGTAATTTTACTCGATGAAGGTGAAACGCAGAAAGCTATAGTTGCCAAAGGCTGTCCCCAAGGAGGTGTAATCTCACCTCTTCTATGGAACTTGGTTGTAAATGATCTGATTGCCACCCTCAACGAAAACCACTACTATACTACGCTACTATGCTACGCAGACGACCTAACTATGCGACCTAACTATGCGGAAAGTTTGCCAATACTGTATGTGAAGTAACAAATGCGGCACTAAAAATCGTGGAAAAATGGTGCATAGATAACGATCTGACAGTTAACCCAATGAAAACGGAACTGGTATTGTTCACAAACAAAAGAGTTCTAGGTAATTACAAACTGCCGAAACTGTTTAACACTGAACTCCAATTAACAAGCGAAGTAAAGTATTTAGGCGTAATACTTGACAGCAAACTAAACTGGGGCGCCCACATAGATGCGATCTTAATACGGCTACAATATCCTTCTGGCAATGCCGTGCTGTGATACGGCCTGTAATATGTTATGGTGCAGTAGTTTGGTGGTCACGCACTAGACTTAGAACCACGTGTAATAAACTACAACGATTTCAAAGACTGGCATGTATGGCTTTCACAGGATGCATGCGAACTACACCTACTGCAGCCTTAGAAACAACGGTAAATCTTCCGGCTCTACACGTCTTCATAAAACAAGAGGCGGCCTCCGCCGCAGTAAGGTTGAAGACACTAAATCTTTGGTGAACCAATCAATCCGCACACCCAGAGGTCCTAACTGAGGTGATTGAAAAGGAGTCTCTGCTGCTCGCGGTAAGTGACAGGTCTTCAAAGGAATACATCTTCGATAAGAAATACAAAATACAGCTGTATGAAGAACCAAAAGAGGACTTTATGTTATAGACCTCAGGATTTTCACCGATGGCTCAAAAACAGCTACTTTGGCACGAAAGGTAAAGGATTACTCAATCCGCATCCTCTCAGATAGCAAATCAGTACTACAAGCTCTACAAAGCAACACAATCACCTCAAAGCTAATATACGACTGTCACCAGTATCTGACGGAGTTATGTGCAAATGGCAACCAGGTAACTCTTCAATGGATAAAGGGTCACAGTGACTCACGCGGCAACGATGCTGCGGATGAACTGGCCAGGAGAGGCTCGGAGATGATAGCAACAGGACCAGATCCAATCGTCCCCCTCCCCTCTAGATGGCCTACAATGGTCATACGAGAACATACCAAGGAATTACAAAGTAAATACTGGACGGAAGTGAGAGGGTGTAGACAAGCAAAAGAGGCCCTACTCCAAGTAGACTTCAGGCTCTCTCGCAAGCTACTAAAACTCCCACGCCAAAGATTACGTAAATTAACCCATGTTATAACGGGCCACGGCCCTTTTAACAAACATCTGTTTTGTATAGGTGTCACCGACAGCCCGCTGTGCAGAGCCTGCATGGAGGCAGAAGAGACGGCCGCACACATCATTCTGGAGTGTAGGAGTGTGGCCACTTACCGGGCCAAACACCTGGGGTCACCGAGGACTCTCCCCGAGGTCATGGGTGACATCAGAGGTTTGATTAACTACCTATAGGAGCTGGGATGACAAGATTAACCGCCCACCTCACCACGCAAAACAGGCTCGCCCTAGTCGTCGAGTTGCCGATAGCAGCCCGTGAAAACCTATAACCTTCCTTTAGAATTGTTTTTGATGTCATTTCTAATATACTAGATACTACTACCGCTTCGGAAACAAATGGCGCTCTGAGAGAAAAGAAGCTCTCCCAGCATTCTTTTTTTTGCGCTCTTTTTAATAAAAGTATAAAATATTGTACTGTGATTGCTACTAAAGTAATTGCTAAGAAATAAATAATCATAATCTAGTCCCAGGCTGTCCGATCACTTAAATGTGAGTAATAGGATTTACGACAGAGACATTTTATAATAAAACATTTAAATTTATTTATAGATAATGCCTGAACTTTGAGTGGCTGGGACTTTATTATAAAAGTGTATACATATACCCTTAAAGCTATTATGTATTATGAAGCCTACTAGAATTCGATTTCTAGTGTTATATAAAGGTAGCATATAAATTATGCATATAAAGGTAGCATCTAACTGACATTTATGTGTTCAAATTATCACATTTGATTTCTCAAAATTATGCAGCAATATTATCTTCTCTGAAAAATCCAATTAGATGAAATGTTATACTGATGCAGCTCATGAGTAAATGCTTAATAAAATAGGTTATATGATATAACAATAATTACCATGAATGTATAATATATTTTATTGAAAAATAAAAAAAATATGCATATAATTTTATTTAACAATGTTTTTTATAATACTTTGTATTTCTCGATTTTCAGTTATTTTATAACTTAAAAAATATAAAAAACACCAAAATAGCAATAAATTTATTTTTTGCTGTGCCACTTGTTTCAACATTAAAAACTATACAGTGTGTTAAAAAATCCTGTACGTATATCTTAATAATTAATCTTGAGTCGTATATTGGTATGAAGTAGTGAGAACAACAAAATATTGATTTTTAGGAAACAAAGACATAAAAAAAAGTAAAGAGAAAGAATGTTAACATACCCAATTATAAAAGTCTAACCATTTTAATTTTTCCGCCATTTCATCATATACCCTGTGATGCGCGCGTGGCGCCAAAAACGATGGTTTATATTAATAATAAAGATCGCCCGCCTTATTAGTTTGAGCCGCCGATGAGTGCCGCGCCGCTGATGCTAGCTATACGCCATTGGACCGAGGTCAGGGCGATGTCCTTAGTTTACTTGTAGAATAAATAAGTCAGGGGTTCTCAAGATTTTTGAAAACATTTAATATGAAATGTTCTTTTTATCATGGCATTTAATCTAAGGGGTTTTGACTTTATATTTTATTTTTAGTGGTGTCTCCACATTCAACTTAATATTGGTGACAATAATCATACAAAGTTTTTTAACATAGAGTATATAGGGGTAATTGATAAGTTTGCTTGTACCTTAATTTTTGCCAATAATGTAAACCAAAAATGTAATTAGGTACCAGTAATAATGAATGAAAAGTTTCAGTTTCTTATTTGGAAACATTCTATATATCTAATGGAGATGGACTCAAATATCAAATCAAACTCAATTCAGTATGAATTATAAGAAAATCATTAAAAAATTTATAGTCAACGTAAAACTTCACCCACCAAATTATCATCCCTTGTTTGCAACCATATACTCTTCACATCATCATTTTCAATCACAGTTGTTTTCATTGATGCCAAATGGATAGGTGCATCCAATACTTTCCTTGGTCCATTTGTAGTACCACATTTTTCTGGTTGTAACATATGCAATAGTTCTTCACATATATCTCTGTAATGTTTTTATAATAATATTTTTATTTAAAATAACAATACAAGAACTTTTTCAAATTAAATGCTGAATGATCCATGATCATTAAAACATATCATAAATTGAATAAGTAAAAGTTGAATAAACATATCACTACTGTGTGAGATGTAATTAAAAGTCTATCTATTTAGTCTATATACATGTTTTGTTTGTACATATTTTCTGAGAGTGTTTTTTTACTCTGAAAGAATTTCTAACAACATGGAGCAATTTTTTAAAATAGTTCTTGATGTTATTAAATATAATTGATAAATTCATAAAAAACAGTATTTTTTTGTACAGATAAATGTCTGTTGGTTCAGCTAGTATATGTGTACTGTGATGTATCATTAAGGACAAATAAATAAATCCCACTATATATTTAATTATTGTAGAATGGCAACAACATATTCAGGTTCTCCACATCTCATTCCCATTATCCACAGCTTTTGGTGCAAATAAAACACATACAATAACACCTATCTTCCAGAGGGGTATGCAGAGATTGTGGACTTCCACTTCCACTGACAATTCTTAGTAACACTTGACCTGGCCTTTCCCAACAAATTAAAGTGTATAATAATTAATTCCAGAGGTGAGGGATTATTTAAAACATAATGAATCATCAATAAGTTTTTTTAGGTTAAGGTATTCTTACCTGATGTCATTTTCTGACTTCTCTGAAATACCTTGAAGTACTTCACCAACAGCTTCAAAAACCTCTTCTTTATCTTCAAATTCTCCAGCGCTGCTGTCTAAAACATCTTTGAAAAAAATATTTATTGAATATATTTAATTGTGGAAGCCCAAATAAAATTAAGTGCATTTTTCCCAAGATCTAATGTAGTTAAAACAGGCTTTTCCCTTATTAAATGATTAAAATATACCATTAAAAGTTTTAAGGAACCGATAAAAATTATATAAGTTTGGAATTACTAGGATAACAATGGACTATTACTTTATTTTCAAGTAATCAAAAAGGTTTTCTATAACTATAAATATCGAGTTAAATATTAGTACAACAGTTAACATATTTTTTAAATATGCCTACATTTCTGCAGTATTAAATTATGGTTCAACATTTATTTATATGCAATATTTATAATAATGTGAAATAAAAACAACAATATAAAATTTTCTAACCTCTAAATTGCATTACCTTCTACATACTTCTTAAGCTCATCGTCTATCAATGGAAATTGCCTTTTAATGAATTCTCCGCATTTCGCCATTGTTTGTTGTATTTTATAGTTCTTGGCTTCAAACCAAGGGATTTTTGTTGTTAAAATCCAATCATTATTTGAATACACAAACTGCCTTGAATTTTGATGTTCTTGAACTGTCATATTAAAATTGATATCGTGTCATGTTGCTCTTTTTGTTTTTTTATTTTATTTAGGGCATTGGCAACAAGACCATCAGCGCTAACCAAAATAAACACAAAATAAGAAAAAATCATTTCACATTATACTCGATTACAAAAAAAAAAACTCTTTAGACTTCCATTTTATCACTTTTTACTCCTCGTTTACACCCTGAAACCAGTCGAAAACTTTTTGTTATTCAAAACTTGTAGAATACTTGTCAAAACATAATTATTTGGTTATCATGCGTTGCAATTGTCTGAAACATATTTTCGTTCACACAGTGCTGCCAAAAAGTCTTTACACAAGTTTAAAACACATGATCTGCATTTACATAAAGGTTTATGACATCTTTGATCCAGTCTGACACATTGACAGCGTTCAAATCAACATAAAGATGTACATGGTTTTAACAAGTACTTATAATATTAAAGCTACAGAAGTAGCGTTAGTAACTTCATCACACATAGAAAGGACAAGCGATATAGAACTAAACTGAGATAGAACGGGACAAACCTATTTATCTTGCATCTCTATCAAGTAACCCATTTATTTATTTGGCCCAATGTCAACTTTGGGGCAAATAAGCAAAGATCCGTCATGTCATCGAGTTTGCGAATAGAATTTTTGTGATTTTATTGTTTTCAAACATATTTGTAGTGAGATACGGATTACTTTCAACTAATAAACGTTAAGGCAATGTTAATGGTTGGGTGTTGTTTGTCTGACTACCAAAGCCGTAGTGAATGTAAACATCTAGGAGATACACACGTAAGTATTGCTTTTCACCTAACATTTTCAATATAATTTGTAACAAGCTTATATCAAATAAATTTTATATGAAATATTTTTTCCAAAAGTATTGATTTTTGATCCGTAGTCATTTTCAATAAATTTGTCATAATCAAAATAAACATAACATAAAACTGTAACAAAGCATAATGTTGCTATAACTTAGATAAAGTTTTACCCAAGTTATAGGGTAATCATTTATTTTAAACCTTATTTTATTCATTTTTATTAAAATAACATACCTACAGCATGTATTTATTATTAGTATAAATGTAGAAATGCAGTCACAGAACACTTACTCTAATGAGTAAGAAGTGCAGTGCAGTCGGCCTGTACGGTTTTTAGGCTTTCACTGGCCCCGTTTAATAAAAATACTCTCTGAGTCTTCCACAGTCTACACAAAGTAGAATTGACACTAGACAGTAGATTAAAAAAAAAATTGATACACTAAAAATGAAAAGTATAGATACTCAATGGAATGGAAAAAAAGCGCGGGAACTTTTGATTGCTTAGGGCGGTCTTTTTAACTATAAAATTAAATTTGTATTATATATAATTAAATAAGTATTTGTATATGTTTATCATTTAATTTGTTTAGTTTAAGTAAAAGTCTGTATATTTAGTGATTTAGGTTTGTGCTAAGATATGTCGAAAAGGCGGAAAAAAACCAAGCCGGAACGAGATAAAGGTGAGTCTATTTTAGATTCCACCTCTGAAAGTAGCGAATACTCAGATTCGCGTACAGTTTTGGAAGACCACGAGGACTTTTGTTTGCCATATAGGGTGGCCGACTATTGTCGCCGATATCCGGAAGACGCAGGTGCCGGTCATGAATTTATAGTCTTCATAGAGAGTGTCACTGAATAGCCACTTGGTAGTCGTGACATGCTAACTCTTAGTAGCTACTTATCGCGCTTCATTAAAGGCATTAAATATCTTAAGAAACTCAACAAATATAAGATAGGAGTAGTGTTTGAACGACCCAATTTGGCTAATACATTACTAGACAGCACGACATTTTTAAGGGAACAAAATATTAAGGCGTCCATCCCAGCTGGTGCCAGGGAGTGGAGTGATTTCCTCCGTACCCATTGATATGTCCAACAAAAAAATTTTCAAATCTTTGTCAAGTACAAAAAAAATATTTCTGTTCGGCGTATAATGAAAAAAAAACAAATCCGATAGTGGTTTTATATTACAACCTACACAGGCAGTCATTATTACTTTTGCGTCATCTACTTCACTCCCAGATTACGTTCACTTAAAGATGTGGCGTCTACCAGTGCGACATTATGTGCCGCCAGTTAAGCAGTGTTTCTGATGCCTTAGGTTTGAGCACTTGGCTAAATTCTGTAAGAATGCTCAGCGTTGCTCAATCTGCACTGAAAATCATTCATATAAAGAATGTACTATACCTATTGACAAAGCAGTATGTGTGCACTGTAAAGGTAACCATCTTGCAGTATCAGGTCAATGCCCTATAAAACAAAAAAAGATATTTGATAGTAAAAATAAAAGTAAAACACCATTATCAGATTTATTTAAACATCCAACAAACTTTTCATCACTCAATAAGACAGAGAACACACAAGACATCATTAATTTAATTTTATCCAATCCAGCAGCAATGAACCTCATCACAGAATCAATAATAAAAGTCATTACACTAAATAAAACACAGAATCAAAGCATTAGCTCACACGCAATTAGTTCAGCTATTAAAGATACCATACAAATTAAAAATAAAACATCACATTCAACTGTCACAAACTTAACATAGTACAGTGGAATGCTCAAAGTCTGTTGAGTAACAGAAATGAGCTTCAAAACCTACCTACTTTATGAGCAGGACATACACATAGCACTTATATCAGAAACTTGGCTTAAACCAAACATACAGTTTTCTATCAGAGGTTATATAATACTAAGAAATGATTGTGGTAATGATCACAATGGTGTAACAATTTTTGTTAGAAATGGCATTTATTTTCAAAAGTTAGAAACATTTTCTGATAACTCCTTGCAAAATGTAGCAATCAAAATTAAATACAAACAAAAAGACATCTCAATTGTTAGCTTTTATAGTCCTGGCAAGGTACACTGTTGCACTTTGACAAATCTAAATTTAATAGACTGTTGCATAGTATTCCAAAACCACTAATAATTGCTGGTGATTTTAATGCTTACCATACCATTTGGGGTTGTAATAGAACCAATTCTAGAGGTAGAGACATCATGGATGTAATGGACGATAATGACTTAATGCTCTTAAATAATGATCAACCAACTACAGTGGGTACTAATTCTTGGAGACCAAATGGACTAGATCTAACAATAGTATCATCTTCATTATTCCTGTGCTGTGAATGGCAAGTTCATCAGGACTCTTTGGGCAGCTATCACTTTTCCATGGTAGTGTCGGAAACTGAATCTTCTTCAATTCCATCCAACATTCCTCCACACAGTAATCTGAAAATAGTAAATTGTGACCAATATGAGAACTTAGTAAATGACTTGTTAAAACAATTTGATAAAAAAATAACTTCTGTTCCATAATTCTTAGAGCGGTAGAAAATTCAGTACCTAAAACCAAATACCCAATCTACCTAAAAGAAAGCGAAAACTTCCCTGGTGGAATGGGCAATATACTAAAGTGGTAGAAGATTGCAAACAGGCTTATCTGTTATTCAAATCAAATTGCAATATCCAAAACTACATTCATTTTAAGCAAGCTCAAGCAAAGAAAAAATGTATATTAAGACTTGAACGTCGTAAATCCTGGACAGATTTTTGCTCCACCATAAATAGGTTAACACCAATGAAACACATTTAAATGTTTAAACTCCTAAACTCTTCTAACTTAAATAAGTTTCTAAAAATATTAAATCTCCTATGGAAGAACTCCACTATTCCAGAAGAATGGAAAACAGACTGTCTAATTCCAATTTTAAAGCATGGGAAAGATTCTAGTTCAGCTGATTCATATCGTCTATCACACTAAGCTCGTGTGTTGATAAAATTTTTGAACAATTAATAAAACAGAGATTAATATTTTATATTGAAAGTAACAACCTCTTACCTAATAATCAATTTGGATTTCGATGTGGTCGTTCTGCTTGTGAGAGTATACGGCATTTATGTCTTGACATCCATAGTGCCCAGATTGACAATAAGATATTGGCTGGTGTTTTTTTAGATGTTGTAGGAACATTTTATAATGTTGATTTAGAACAATTATCATTCATTCTTCTATCCTTAAATGTCCCTGAAAAAATAGTTAGTTGGATAATCAATTTCTTGCATGATCGTAAACTTTATGTTAGAGTCAATAACCAATTAATAGGTCCTCGATATTCATATAGAGGCGTATCGCAGGGCGGAATTTTGAGTCCATTGCTGTTTATAATCTACATAAATCAAATAAATATTGTTTTGGGTAATAGAGTTTCTAACCTCCAATTTGCTGATGATCTAGTAGTGTATAGTTCAGGACTTAATTTATCAAATGTTGTGTTAGATCTTAATGTAGCACTCAAAAAATTGGAGCTTTATTTTCAATATCTTAGTCTTGAGGTATTATCAGTATTGACAAAAGCAAAGTAGTAATATTTTCAAAGCATTCTATAAGAATAAGAGATGCAAAAATATATTATGGTACTCAGGAAATTTCAATAGATAATTCAATAAAGTTTTTAGGAGTTACGTTTTTAAGTAATTTTAGATGGCACAAATATGTTGAAATATTAGAAAATCGAGCATTAAAGGCCTGCAATATTCTGAAATCATTAGCTGGTACATATTGGGGTGCAGACCCATGCATCTTGCTAACACTATATAAGTCATTAGGTCCATAGCCATTTTGAGTATGCCTTCTTTTGTTATGGTGGAGTAATTACATTAGTGAATAAATTAGAAAAAATACAAAATAAATGCTTAAGGATCATAACAGGCGCTTTTAGGTCTACTCCTATTATATCATTACAAGTAGAATGTAATATTCCCCCACTACCTCTTAGATTCAAATATCTACAAACAAAATTCTTTCTCAAATTAACTTCTATTAATAATCATCCACTCCTATTAAAGATACAGGACTATATTAACCGAACTGACAATAATTCCTACTATCAAGTAGAAGGCATCTCTGATTTGTTAAATTTTTTTTGTGATCATAATCTACTTTCTAGTATTATTTGGCCATGTTATTTAAATTCTTATAATTCAAAATATACACCTATTAAAATAATTATTAATGAATCATTAAAATATAAGGAAGATGTATATAGTATGCTGTCAGAGTGGCAAAATTATAACCAACTTTATACTGATGGATCTAAAAGTAATACTGCTGTCTCTATGGCAGTTTATGACATACAACTGCGGAGTGGGTTTGGTCATAGGTTAAATACCTTGGCTAGTATATACACAGCAGAATGTGCTGCCATATATGCTGCTCTAGAATATATTGGAGAACAGTCATATAATAATTGGATCGTTATAACAGATAGCATGAGTGTTTTAAAAGCTTTACAATATCCTAAATGTAATGTTATAACTAATTTCATCATTTACAATATTAGAGACAAATATCAATTCTTATCCCTAACAAAAGATATTGTTTTATTCTGGACTCCTTCACACATAGGCGTGGAAGGAAATGAACATACTGCTTTGAACATTCCCATACCACACACAGATGCACTGTCTCATTTTAAAGGTACATTCTTGCAAGACTTTCAGAATTATTGGCAACAAGTTGTTCAAACAAAGGGCAAATGGTTAGCCGACATTAAAAACGAAATCTCTCTTCCCTGGTTTGTTAAAAAGAAAAAATACTTACACAGAAAATTTTACACCACAATTTGTCGGTTACGTCTGGGACATTCTCGTAGTGGTGCTCATTTATTTAGGATCGATGTTTTAGATTCTCCAACTTGTCAATTCTGTAATTTATCCATCCAAACTCTTGATCACATTTTCTTTGACTGTCCCCAATATAATCTTCAAAGATTTACGTTGATAGACTGCCTCTTGGATATTTATAAGAATGCTGAAGACATCCCGCGCTCACTTCAGCAGTTATTTTTTCAACGGTAGGCGAAATTTGAATATACGGCTTGGCTTTTGACACAATCCCTTACACAGACTTAAAACATATTCGTCTATAAATTATTATTGGTCTTGTGTTTATAATGTAAATTTTAATGTATAAATGTAAATATTATATTTGTAGTTATACCTTAAATTAGTTTCATATTATCTTATAATTATATTCAACTAATATTCATAATTATTACTTATAATTCATGTATAATATATTTCTTATAACGTAATATATGAGATTTATATTTTAGTATTATATCATAAAAGTTTATTATTAAAAATTAGGGGCTAAGCTTGATCTTCATTGTAACAAGAATATTATCAATAAAAGACTTGGCTTCGGCCTTTCATGCGAACCTATATGTATATGAAGAAAATGAAACATGAAGAACATGAAATACTACTTTTATGGGAAATTGTACTATGTTTGCTAAGCAAGCTCAAGCTAAGTATTTAGATGAAGATTATATAAATACTTAGCTTGACTTTGAACAAGCTGTGTAACGTGAAGAATAGAAAAATAAAAATGAAGACTTGGCTGTATGGGCTTTTGACCCCTTTGCCTGTCCAGATGGACGAACAGAACCAAAAAAAACTCAATGGAATGAGGAATCCCGCCGCAACGCAAAATCGAAAATAGTCGTAGGTAACTTAAGTTTTGTTTTCTTTAGTTTAGATAATAACTGAAGAGAAAAATATCTAAATTACATTTTTAATGAAAAAATAATGACGGAAGTTTGTAGATATAAAAGATTTGAAAAATCATTAGGATTGCTAACGACACGATTTGTACTGTTATTACAAAAATCAAGGGATGGAGTGTTGGACTTGCGAATGGTAAGTTGTGAAAATGTGTGTATATTTTAAATAATTTCTGGTTGATGTTGAATTGCTGGCCAATTTTTATTTTTTACTTAATATCATGAAGGTTGCCGAGAAGTAGAGCAAAAGTTAATTCGAGCAAATATTACTTTTTATGATACTTCAATATAATATAAAACTTTAAGTAAAATTTTAATCTAAAGGAACATGCTTAATAATTACAGGCCTCTGAAAAATTAGCTGTAAGACAAAAAAGAAGAATTTACGATATTACAAATGTATTAGAAGGAATCGGTTTAATTGAAAAGAAGAGTAAAAACAGCATACAATGGAAGTAAGAAACTATTTTCTTTTTTGATCTATTTAATAGTTTTATGGTTTTTACATCATTCGGTTAGAAGCAGTACCTATATATTGTTTATTAAAACAAGTATGTGGTCATTTAAATTCCATCGCTGTGTCCAATAGTATAAAGAAAGCATGAAATATTAAAAGAAAAACCTGTACCTGTGCAATCCTCATTAACTCAATATTTTTTAACATCAAAAACTACCACCTACTAAACTACTGACCTGATGAGAACAGTCTTAAGAAAGTCAGCGGGCAATTTTTTTAGTTAATTTTTATTTTGATACAATAAAATTTATTTGTTATATAGTCTCAGGGTAGTCACTCCATACCCATTGGTGGTATCATTAAGAAAGTCATTTATGTTAGGTAATACATTTGTTTTGTACATTTTCTGGGATTGTGTTGTAAAAGCATATACAAGACTTACTGACTTGACTTGAGTATGACTTATGCTTAACAAGTTTGTTTGTTCATTGTGTTAACATTATGATTATTTAGAATATTTGCTATTATATATTTGTTATGTTCATAGACATATTATGTCTATGAACATAACATCAAGAATATATTGAGAGGCAACAGTTAAAATGTTTGTTTCTTTAAATATTTCTCTTAATTATTCTTTAGGACTTAGCCTAGCTTCTAAATAGAGCCAATAGCCCTCTTCTGCAGCACAAAGATGGTGTTAATTAGCTTGATTGCCCCATATCAATTCACTAAAATAGTCCCCCCATATCTGAAAAATATAAAGTTTTATTAAGAGATCTCTAGTACTGCATAGTTATAGTTATCAATTTCAATAATAAACAAACAAGTTAACACAAAGAACTCTGCTGACTGGTGCATATAAACAAAAGATAAGATAGTGTGCATTTTTAAATAGGTGTGGCCTTTGTGTACAGATTTCAATGGTTAATTAAAGCAAGATGATATACAAAGAGATCATGTAGCATCTAGTTCTTATAATTCAGATTTGATAGAATAAGTTTAGACTGTTTTTTTTCCACATATTATTTTGTACCATACAAATGGTTTGAAAAGGCATTAGGCCTGCATAATTAAGAACAATATTAATGTTAATGTTTAATAGATATAGAAAAACAAACTTGTTGATAGTAAGTGATCTAGTATATTGACCTACTACCTACAGGTATATCTATACCTATATACATACTTATGGCAACAGTCCATAGTGCAGCTTTCAAGGATCATCCTAAAAAAACAAAAAAATTGTTTGAGATTCCCATTAGTATGAGATGTAGTGTTACCTTATCTGGTGACCTGCGTGTTTGTCTACTACATAAAAATGTTATATATTTCATAATATATTCAGACAGTAATTTCTTTCTGATGTTTGGTTATATTATGATGTGAGACATATTTTGGTGATATAAGTAGATTATACATCAAGGGAGTAAAGCACTATGTCATGGGTGTCACATTGGGTTGTAAGTGTGGGAGTTAAGTAGAGTACTGAGTCAAGCAACAGATTCAAATCTCTTTTTTTTGTATGGAAAAGGAGGACAAATGAGTGTTTACCTGAGGGGTTACCTGGTGTTAAGTGATCACCCCCACCCATATTCTCTTGCAACACCAGAGGAATCACAGAAGTGTTGCCGGCCTTTAAGGAAGGTTTACACACTTTTGAAGATATCCATGTTGTATTGTCCCCCAAAAAGAGCACAAGGAATCCCATTCCACAGCTGTGTAGTATATGGAAGAAAGTTCCTTGAAATCCACACTGTTAACAAATGCCACACATCCAGATGGTGGGATTGATATCCTAATTTGTGGCGTGTCATGCAAAGGTTGAATTTGGCGGCAGGAATCAGGTGAAACAGCTGTTTAGAACACTCCCCATGATAGATGTGGTATAAGACACACAATAAAGTGACGTCTCTAAGCAATATTAAGTGATTCAGCGGTTGACAGCTCACTGGGGTCCCTGATAATTAGAACTGGGGTGCGCCAGACCAGAGATGACAGCAATACTCCATATGTTGCACTATATATGGACTTGCACTTTGTAGAGTGCTAGAAAGTGGGATGGGTTGAAGTGATGCCGTGATCTACATATGACGCCCAGTTTCTTCTAAGCCAATTTGGCTTTGCCCTACAGATGACCGCGGAATTGGCAATCGCTCGAGATTTCGAGACCCAGTTTTTCGATATTTGGCGATGCTGTAAGGGAAGTGTTGTAGAAGAGCGACAAATGGGGTTTTATAGTGGTAAACGCGCAAACTTGAGTCTTCTGTGGGTTAAATTGGACAAGGTGCAATTTACCCCATTCCATAACCATCTCAAAAGAGGACTCGATAGAAGACACAAGTTTCTCCCGGCACTGGTCGACGATTTCCCGAGAGAGTCCTGCATGGCCCGTGTATACGGCATCACCAGTGCATCATCAATGTATGTTAGAGGCGTCCAACATGTCATTGATATGCAGAAGAAACAGTGTCCAAGATAGCACACAGCCTTGGGACATTCCAGCGTTCACGGGCTTCGGCTTCGATTCGACAACGACCTGTATGTTGCGCTCAGTGAGGAAGCTAGAGGTCTTGCAATTAGCAAAAACTCTCTTTTTTTGTGTGAATAAACATGAAATCGACTTATAATTGTACTGCTTTAATAACTCTTACATATATTTATATAGAAATAATTAATTATTTAAATTGAAAATACCCATTCTTTAAGGGTGTCTCACGACATGTGGCATTCAGAAAACATAAAAACTCGTTATCTGTTCTTAAGGAGCACTGCACTTTTTTTTAAAGCAAATATTAATCTGACTTCATTACATTGATTTTTAGTTCTATTTCTATACTGCATTTATGTGATGACATTTTAATGTAAAAGATATTAAGAGTTGCATGGCCAAAACGTAACCCAGTAGAAAAAAAAACATTATGAAAACAAAAGGAATTATATTGAAACTCAAAGAAACATTAAGATGCTCAAGCTGAGACAAATTAATTAATAAGTTTATTAAAATGTTAAGTTCCTTGAAATAAATTTAATTTCTTAAAATTTGTCTTTTAGACTAATTAAGTAGACCTCTTTTCCAGGGTTATCTTTTTGGCACGTGTAGTGTAGGTACACGGGCATAAACATATCTCTGTATATAAGGTTTTGTCAAATAATAAATGTGGCTAAATTGGATTTTCGTGACTATAAAAAAGTTTTATCATTATTTTTGAGCATTAATTTTTGAACGCTTAAATCCTTTAGTGGTGATATATAAGTCAGCCTTGAGGAAATGATTCGAGCAAATGGCACTCTACTTATTTGGTTTGTAAAATTCTTTACTACACTCTCTTGCTACCAACTGCCGCCAATTCTATTTCATTATCATTTGTACGGAACAGCTGAAAAAGATTAGCGTTTACAGATTTCCGGTTTAAATAAATATTAGTTATCACTAGGTAACGTACGTTAGTGATACCGTGTAAATAGAATTATAGTCGGAAATGTAATTCGAGATAAAAAATTTAAAAAAAGAAATGTCATTGGCAAAATGACAATTCAGAGATTATCAAGATTTTTCTAGGTAGTTTAATTATAAACTTATTTTGATAAATAATACAAAAATATACATATATATATATTTAAAATATTTATTTACAAATGTCTTTATATGATAATGGCTACCAAACATGAAATAAATAATTTCCATATTCTGTATATTTCATAGTCTAAAGAGCTTGATGTTGACGAATCGGAATTGGTACTTTCATAATAAATTTTATTTTCCGCAGCCAACTTGTCCCCAACAAAAGTTTGATAATTAGATTTTTCTATTTTTACGATTTCTAGTAACAGAGATTTTCACATATTTTCTTCATTATTTATATTTTTGATTATGAGC
This sequence comes from Leptidea sinapis, assembly GCF_905404315.1. Lineage (NCBI taxonomy): Eukaryota > Metazoa > Arthropoda > Insecta > Lepidoptera > Pieridae > Leptidea > Leptidea sinapis. The sequence goes on from NC_066265.1 coordinate 34,190,303, forward strand.
TATTCAATAATTTGCGCTTCCCGTCGGGCAGTTGTGGGGTTCTATTCTAACCTTCGAGAGTGATAAGGGACATTAAAACCGAATTGGTTTTTAGCTTTAGCAGTTTGCCCTTTAACCACTTTTCATAATGAGCGAATTTTCAGTGTTTTTTTTTTATTCGAACATTAATAATGCTCCATCTACAAAACCGTCTTCGCTGCCTATATGAGATATTATAAGACGCCTTCCTTTTCCGGTTCGAGTTTTTAAGCTTTTAAGTGGTAAGGCACTCTTAAGAGCCTTCTTATTTAGGAGTTTTAATTTGAATATTAAACCAAATTTTCGATGTTGCGTGACTTGTGACGCTTGCAGGTAGCATATTTAAAATTATATATATGTGTGCATTGAAAAATGTAACAGATCAAGATCGGAGTTAACAGCTTGAACAATCTTAAATGATAATAAATATTTTAATCACCCATATCAAATAACTTATGAGTACAAGAGTAGCCAACATACAAACATACAACCAAATGTCCGAACTATCATTATAATATCATTACAGATTAAGTTTTACATAAAATTTATACTGTTAACATACTAACCTTTTTATTACTGTAGGTAATACTTCTGTAATAGAAAGCATGCACTTTTCGTCTTATTGCCGAAAAAGTAATCTCATCAAACTTGTATGGAATATTCTTTTTAGGGCTGGTTTTACGAGGTGGTTTAAATTCTTCAGTGGTTTTATTTTCTGCTCGTCTCATCCCGTATTTTCATAAAAAAAGACCAATACTGATGCTTAGGACAATTTTTGTAGACATACATCAGCAACAGTTTCTTCGATGCAATACTGAGAATAGCGTCCCGAACGTCATAGTTTGACATTTCGAATTGCTAAACCTACACTGATTCATTTATGTTCCGAACGAAAATATGAAGATGACAGCTGTTTGTTCGGAATTTTAACGTCAATTTGACGAAACCAAAGATGTTACCTTTTGATTTTCATTTGTTTGTATTTTGTTGCAAATTGGCTTGAAATGGTCCCTAGAATTCTATTAATCGAGGCTGCTCTACGTGAAGAACATTAAGAACGTAGAAGAAACCGACGCCGCTCATGCAATTAATTTAATATTAGTGAAATTCCCGACTTAGAGTTTGTAGTAAATTACAGAATAAAATAAATTATAGCATGCTGTGTTCAACATAAGTTATGTATCTAGGGTGGTATTCATATTCCCGAGTTCACAAAGGATGAATTCCAATGTGAATGAAGCAGGCGGGTTCCCTCTTAATCAGCTGCGTCTTCACCTGAAGCTCTACAGGCAGGTCGAAGGGCAGGAACTGCATTAGTACAACTGTTAGAAAGGATAAAGGTAGAACTTTATCTTACTTATTCCTTTCTAACAGTAGTGGTATTCCTATCTTAAAAATAAATTTCATTTTTGTTATTAATAAAAGAACAAAATTTATTTTTTATTGTATTGTAACAGGAAAACTTACTTACAGTTAACAAGGAGTACCTACCTACTCAGACATATAAACTAAAAAGGATAGCTTCATATGTGCAGCAGCAAAAGATGTACCTTTGAAAGGGTGGTGTAGAGGCAATATTTTTAGAAAAAAAACAAATATACGACCGATATTTACTTGAAACTTTTTGATAGAACGAGTAGGTATCGCGATTGCTAGGTGTGTTAAAAAACACTTTAAAAGATCATCATCTTTTTAGAAAACTTTTTAAAGAATTCAAAGAAAAAATCTGAAATAGTTATTTGACATGTTTACATTGCGTTTATAATACAGATATTTTTGGTGGTCATGAGTTACTACCAATCGTTGGCATGAAATAGTACTCTTTATATTAGTCGGATTCAAATAACATTCATTTCAATCGTTCACCATTCGTTCACGAATATTGTCTATAGTTCCGAAGTATGTTGATGTGTCCGAAAACAAGAGTAGGGTCACTATCGAAGCTTCGTTTAGAAAGTTTCGATTCGGACAAAGAGAGTAGAGCCCCTGAACGGCGATCGAATGTTCCAGTGTCGACCTCACGTTGTGTGAGGCTTGCTTGAAGTAGTTCTACAGCTTGAGCTGCTCCCTGTGGTGTCAAATTGAACAAAAATACGCGTGTCTGATCAAACGCTTGACTAAAACTAATGAAATGATAAGAAATATCCGACTACCATCATTGTAGAACATAAATCTCTAATCGTGATCTGTAGTCAGAACAGAGAAAATCGTAAGCATCGTGTTAGTTGCTCGACTGCAATGTCAGCTGTCGGTACTTTACAATAAATTTATAGTCATATTAATCATCATAAACCTTACTCTCTGTGAGTATAATTAGGACAGTTGTAAGTCTTACACTTTTTGAGAAAATCAAATCAGAGATCCAAGGTAGTTGGCGGCCCGGGTTATTGATGTCCAGTATATATACACTTCATATATATGAACAGCGCACCTTTCACCTTCGCACGACACGCCACAAGTTACGATATCATCCCCACCATCTGGATGTGTGGCGGTCCTCCACAGTGCGGTTTTCAAGGAGCTTTCTTCCTCGTACCACGAAGCTGTGGAATGAGCTTCCTTGTGCGGTGTTTCCGGGACGATACGACATGGGTACCTTCAAGAAAAGCGCGTACACCTTCCTTAAAGGCCGGCAACGCTCTTGTGATTCCTCTGGTGTTGCAGGAGAGTGTGGGCGGCGGTGATCACTTAACACCAGGTGACCCGTACGCTCGTTTGTCCTCCTATTCCATAAAAAAAAAAAAAGCGTGGATCTACTATGGCGACGTTAAATAAACATACGGATAGAACTACTTAACCGTAATCATAAAAAAAAATAGGAAAACGGTTGACCCTAAAGGCCATCCCTGCAACATCCCGCTAATTCCATACCTAACTGCTTCAAATTGTACTTGTGACGATTTTAAACTCTCCGAGCTTAAATATTTTCAAAATACTCTCCTTTACATTTTTTCATGCGATCGAACCATTTTTTAAAACAGGAGGACCACAGACCTGAAGGCATGTTTTCTCCGTGCTGATTGAGTGCTATCAATGCCTATTCAGAATTGGTAAAAGTGAAACCACTCATCAAATCTTTGATTTTGGGGAAAATACAGAAATCACAGGGTGCTAGGTCGGGGCTATGTGCAGGATGGGTGACGATTTTTCGGAAGCTACAAATGACCGCTTTGTCCACTAAGATCCATTGAAAAAATCCATGAATGGATCTTTTTCCACTTTTATGTCCACTTTCATCCATCAATCAAGACTTTTGTATATAGTGGATTTTTATGCACAATGAGTGTCAAAAATCCATTATTAGCATTTAATACATCGAGTGATTAAAAAATTATGTTTTTATATATTAATCTATTAATGATTATGATTAATAAATAAAAGTTTTATTTTAACTATTCACATTAAAATATCACTTCAACCTACATAGTACAACTTTATAATAGTGAATGAAAACATCCAAAATTTTATCCGTACCTAAAATTGAATTATTGTAATAATTCTGTTACTATGGTTCCTAATCTGTGAAGAATAATAAATTCTTCTTTTTGTTTGTGAAATTTGTTAACTAAAATAATAATTTTAACATTTTGCTGCTTTTGGAATGAAACAATGATAAACACCGTCCGAAAAAATAAACGATCCGAATCAAAAAGAACCCTCAGCTAAATGCAATATCAAAGCTAAGTGATCACTACGTCTACGATTGACTAGACTACGACCAACTGCATCATATCAACAAGTACTACACTCATCAGCGAATAATACGAAGGCTCATTTCTATTTAGTCCAATTTAAGTGTTTGTGCAACGTGCACTTTTAGGTGACCTTGTATGGTACAAAAGGATGTTGTATTACACAATTTTAGCCTTCTTCATGTGGCTTATGTGCTATCTGCTACGTGACACACCTCGTGGAGCATATTTAAGCCCCCCATTCACGGCTCGTGAACTCTTAAAAATCCGCTCGTGAATGTCAAAATCCCAGCAATCCAAATGGAGTGTAAAGAAAAATGGAATTCCAAACGACCGAATCTCCATCGCGCCACGCCAATTGGCGTGGCTCGTCCGATTGGTGTAGCATGCTCGTGAGTGTGAAAACCAGGCGGTACAGCGCGCCATGCCATCGCGCCGGGCCGTTTGTCCCGCTCGTGAATGCGAAAACCCGCGAGCCATTTGTCTCATACCGCTTAGAGTTGTTGGACAATACGCACGGTTGCACACTCATGAGTAATCGGGAATTCGTAATTGGGTTTATTTCGAAATTTAGGGAATTACATTGTTTTTTTGCTTTATATACAAACAAACCGCTATGGCAGTTGTATAAAACTCATCATCAAAATCAAAACTCATTTTTCAAAAGGGAAATTACTGATACGAAAGCACCAACCGCTTGTGTCGCTGTGTATACGAATTGGTATGGCGCGTTGGTGCGCCCGTGAGAGTGCTAAAATCTTTACAACGCTCCAAATGGGGGGCTTTACATGTATTAGACACAAGAAAGCGATTTCGTAAGGAACTTATCACAGGAAAATTGTCGTCACGAGACGCTGTTCTCCCCGACGGCGTCTGACGGTACTATTTCTACTTTTGAACTAACCTTTTTAAACTCGTGAAATCATATACAGACTTAGAAGTAAATATATAGTAATTGATTTTTGGAGGACTTGCTGCAACAAAACAATATTTTTTACGTTTCCGACGATATTATATTCTCAATAGAAAAGTGTGTTTTAAATAAAATGATTTTATATAAAACAACTGGCTAGCAATTATACAATTCGTAGCAACAATTGAAATTGTATAGTAATTTAGTTATTTTAATAAAAATAAATATTTTATTATTAAAAAATATTTATGGTTACTATTAGATTAAATTACCTAACAAACATTTAACAAAAAACAACCGACTTCAAAAACACTACCTATGTATTCCAAAACAATATATATAATATGCACTAATGTCAAAAATTATTTCGTATTTTTATACAATATCATAATGTAATTATCTAAATCTAGTTAAAATTATTGTTATTTTTGGAATCGGTGTCATCCCGCCGCGGCCCCGCTCTGCCTCGTCACGTCACGTGGCGCGTGCGGCACAAGCACATCTAACTCACTATGTCTATGTTACAAACCTACATTGGCTGACATCGACTCCAAAAATTACAATAATCGTAACTTGATTTAGATTAATTAATAAAATTGTATAAAAATACGCAAAAATATTGTTAATTTTTATTATTAATTATATTTTGAGTTTTAGTGAATCTGAAGTACAGTAAGTGTACTTTTATTTGTCTGAATATGCAGAGCAATGAACTTTAAGAAATTTCATTACAAACAGTTCGAAATTCTGCCACAGATCGCAGATGCCCTTACTGTGAATCGTTAAGGAGTTCCGTTGGTCATAATACTCCATCACAACGTTACGATAGGTGACTCAAAAATCCGAATAGCGTATTATAAAAGATTTGGCTGAGTATCGTTAAATTGCTGGAAAGAATTGAAGAGTTCCGTTACTTTGTCAAGGATCCCACAGTCAGAACCTCCCCAAACTACCCCTGAAGTACATCCTTTCCAATAAAAAAATAATCGAAATTGATTGGCGTGATATTAAAACTTTTATGGTTTTCGCATGGATGCCACTGTCAGATCTGGATTAAATTGTAATGGAACTACACGGGAAGCACTAGCTTTCAAACAAACAAAGAATCATCAAGATCGGTTCACACAGTCGAGTCCTGAGGTAACAAACATAAAAAAAAACCGTCGAATTAAGAACCTCCTCCTTTTTAGAAGTCGGTTAATTAAAGTATGACGGGTCTTTTTTTAAGAATACTTAGTTTTGTTTTGTGTCTTACATATTTTTGTGGTTATTTGCATATTATATACTTAAACCGCCGGTGTATTTAGAAAACTTTTTTAAAAAGTGCCCAATAGATGTGTAATTGTGTATACGTTCAGTTTGACGGTGACGAATAAAGGCATAATATTTTATTTGAGCTATACGACTTCTCTTTGAGTTGTGACACCATTATACGCCATAAAACTGCCTGATTTTTGCAACGTTTATAAACATTTGTATTTCTGTTGCTATAATCATCATCAATAAGAAGTACGCTAGCACTGGGAAAATGCAATTTGGTAGATTTTCGCAGAAAGTTTATTTTTAGCAGTTATTTTTTTAGTTAGCAGACTCAAACTACTAATAGTGCAACGTTCTGATAGATTGTACTAATATAACTAGTTCATTGGAGTTTTGTATATCACTACCCTTATATGTGCAATGGATTTTTTGACACTTGACACACACAAAAATCCACTATATACAAGTCTTGATTAATGGATAAAAGTGGACATAAATGTGGAAAAAGATCCATCAATGGATTTTTTAGTTGACATAGCGCAAATGACTTAGTTTTGTTGGCCGTGTGTGAAGAAGCGTTGTCATGATGTAGGAGAACGCGGCTTTTTCGAACTTTTTTTTAACACCCTGGGTAAACAAATACCGCTCGGCATTAACACTCTTTTGATCTTCAAGTGGAATTATGCAGATGGGACCCGTAGCTGAGAATAAAAATGCGATCATGTTTTTCCGAACTTTCAATTCTTCGTGTAAAATTTTCTGACCAGCCACATTATTTTCGTTGAAGGCAGTCTTTCACGAAATTCGTCATGTAAAGAAACCTCTCTCAAATTCAGCAAACCATCGCCTCACGATGATCAAGCAAGGTGCTTCTCTCCCAAAAGCATTTTGAAGACGAGCGGAACAGTCTTGCTGAGAGAGAACTTTTAAAATCATAAAAAATCATCGCAATAATTTTTTTTGACTTAATTCCATTTTCGTTGCGTACGTAGAACTTTGATGTGTGGTAAAAAAAACTATTGGCAAATGATTTCCCGCCAAATTTTTTTATTACTAAGAAGGTTGCAACGTTTCCAAAAATATAACATTCGAAATTGAAATAGTTCCGATATGCTATAAGTGCAAAACTTTTAGTGTGTAAAAACCTTTTTTATAAATTTCTTAACTGTAATTACTTTTGAATGGATAAACCGATTTTCACGCAGTTTTCAGTCGATCGGTAAAGCCGTATATAAACTATTCCAAAAAAACACATTTAGATTTTTTTAAAACACTATATTGTGGCATGTTATATTATTATCAAGCACGTGTGATTTTTTCAGATTTCAGAATATTTATTATCTCAAAAAGAATTCAAATTCACTTACTGAGATACTTAAATTAACATAATATAATTATGTGTATCATGTGAGCGGCAAATCGTAGTTTATACTATACATAATTTTAGTCGTAATATTTAAAGTTACAATAATTACCTATTTATAATAATAAAATTTATTGCCTTGAACTTAATTTAAGTATACAATATCAGCTTATTACACACATACATTAAGACAAAAGGGAGTAGGCTCAGCTTATGCTGATTGAAATAATATTTTCATGCAGCGCTGGTTTTCAGCCATTCCCATCTCCCTAAGGTGTAAGGTGGGATACATAGTAAAGAGGGCAAACTAATAACGATTACAATGCAGATCTAAACTTTTTCTAAATGTATCAACCTCTGTATAAATTATGGGTGTGAGTGTGTGTGTTGTATAAATATATGAGTGTGTGTCAATGTGTCAGTTTAAATGTAATATGAAACTATTTGCAAATGTTATGGTTTAATCATGAAAAATATTTATATAAGGGAAGTTCTTTCCATACACAATAATTAAAATTTTCAGCTTCCTGTTGTTTTTTTAACAATGCCATTTTATATTAACCCTTAAACTGATTTATATTTTTTATCATTCTAAGAGGTGGTGGCAAATCATTCCAAATACGGGAAGCCATGAATTTGAAACTGGATCTATATCTTGTTGTTTTGTAGTATGGTATATTTAATAAGTTTTGAGAGGCAAAACGTGTACATTTTAAATTAGAACTTCCGCTCCAGGACAATTTTTCCAATAAATATTCAGGGCGCTTGCTATAGATTATTCTCTTTATACTACAGGCATAATGCAATTCTCTCCTAGCTTTCATATTAAGTATTCGTTTGTTGTTTAAATATGGAGTTATATAGCCTCTGTTTGGAACATGAAAGGAGAATCGACTACATGCATTTTGTACCCGCTGCACTGCTCTCTCCAATGTATAACTAAGTCTGGGAATATCTTTTTGTAGGTTGTTTTACAATTTTGCCCCTTCGTACATTATATTTCTTGTTCCATATTTTGTTCTAGGTTTTAGAACATTTTGAGGGTTTGTCTTGTTACAATTTTATGCATGTTTATTCTTTTTGCGTATGTAAATCCTTAGTTAAATTTTTTCTTATGAGAATACTTGTTTTATATTTATATATATTATATTTCATTTAAATTCATTAATTTTGTTTCCTGATAGATTTTAAGAGTACGAGTTAGGTAGTTGTATCGAAACAACTTTTTAATTTCTGAAATTTTCAACGTGTGAATTTTTATGTCCGAATATGCTAATTAAAGACGCTCCTATTTTGTACTCATATAAGTTCTTGCTTCATGTCATGTCATTAAATATTGATTTTAGAGGGTCATGTCCAGATGGTACAGCTGGTGATATTACAGCCAAGGTCGCAGTTCTTAGAAACGAAGTGGATATCTTGGAGAAACATGAAAACTTACTGGACAGGTACTTATAATATGTTATGTACAATACGCTCTCACTTTGAGACATAAGATGTTAAGTCTCATTGTTCCAGTAATTTCACTACTTTCTAATACCACAGAGAGTGTTCGAGAAAGAGCTGTTCGACCTGATCTGCCGCCGGAGCTCCTTAACAGTACCCGTCACCAGCTAGGTTATCCTCATCATCTCGATCTGGATGTGCGGTGCTCCTCTACTGTGCAGTCTTCAAGTAACTTTCTGCCACATACAAACTGGGGAATAGCCTCCTTGGGCAGTGTTTCCATAAAAGTTTGTACACCTTTCTAAAAGACTGACAACGCTCCTGTGATTCCTTTGGTCCTGCAGGGGAATTTGGGTTACAGTGTTCAATTACCATCAGGTGACCCAAACACCCCTTAGTCTCCTCTTCAAAAGACAAACATTTGCTTTAGTAATCAATAGCTTCTCTTGTTCAAACATTAACTGAATTACAATGCAGTGCCATTTAGTATTATTGTAAGACAAAATTCTGAGTGCCACCCTATTCCAACTCGTCACCTGCAGACAGGAGTGAAGTCCCTTAAAGCGAAACACAAATAGTGCGTGCAAACAGATTGGCGGCATCAACAGTGCCAATCTAGGCGACATATAGTGCTATCACAACCTACCGCTGGTGAAATTATGTAGATCTAGATTAATATATTCAGTATCTTTTACTATGTACTATCAAAAAGAACAACTAAAATACCTATTAATTGTTTGTTTCCAGGCACTTACATTATATAAAACAAAGTATAAGAAATGTTATAAACGAAGACAAAAATAAGGCACTTTTGTACACAACAGCCAATGATATAAGAAATTGTTTTAAAGATGAAAGTGTTCTGGTTGTAGAGTGTCCGTTAGGAACAGATCTTGAATTTGGACAAATTGCTGAAGAGGTACATATTATTAAAAACAAAGTATTTCTTTGCATGACATGTTACTCATATGTATATTGAGTTGGTGTTTGGTAGAGATGCTTATCTCCTTATGCTATGAATATTTTAAACTAAGTATAAACAAAAAAATATTTGTGTATATAAGGTGTACGTAATTGTTATTTGAAAGTCTTTATTTGGCTACTATGGCCCACTTAAATGTCATAATAATACAGTCAGATATAATTCTAAATAATACATAAATAATATAAAAATAAGTACATAAATTATTGAATTATAATTATAATTAATAACAAAATGCCCCATTTTCCTGAGTCCCTGTGTGCAACGTGCAGTTTACAACAGCGGTTTATATAAACACAGTCGAGCCGATCCGCCAGTGCAGCCCACATGCTGTTGTTGCTCCCTCGGACTCGGCGCACCAGTGACGTGCCTCTCTTTCGCATTATTGTATAGAAACAGTAAACACGGACTTCGGCAAACATCGCTGAGGCGCTGCAATAGCTGGGGAGCCTCAACAGCATCCTGAAAGCATTGTTGTACTGGACCCGAAGGGCGCTGTACGATCTTTGCGTATAGTCAGTCCACAGGCTGCAGGTATAGAATGAGGTGCAGTAGGCCCTAAAAAGATTAATCTTAACATCCGAAGAGCACCTTGCAAACCATATTAGCTCTTACCGACATCGCCCTTCGTTCCCGCTCAACATCTGCGTCATCCCTCAGGGAAGGTGTTACTAAATGGCCAAGATATTTAAACAGATCAACCGTTTCTAACGGTATTCCATTTAACCTTATATGTGGCATTTCTTTTACTTTTCTAGGCCCTCCCTGAAAGACCATGCACTTGCTCTTTTTAACATTATAAATGAGCCCGTGTTCAGCTGCATAGCCCTCACAAGTGTTTATCAACTTTCTGAGTCCACAGACCGAAGCGCTCAGCAGAACCATGTCGTCCGCGTAGCTTATGTTATTGAAATATATGTCTATGTGACAACCGACATGCTGTTTGCCGAGCGCTTCGATCATACCATTTACATAAAGATTAAAAATGGAGGGCGAGCTCAACCCCCCAGCCTCACCCCGCATACCAATCTGTACGAATCAGACATGGCGCCCGCCCATTTCACCTGATTCAACTGGTTCCCATACCAATACTTAAAGATGTTAATAATCTCATTAGGAATATTGGATGCTCTCACCTTTCCCATAAGATGTCATATGAGACCAAATCGAAGGCCTTGGAAAGGTCAAGGAAGCAAGCGTAAACCGATGTATTTCCACCCGTATAGTATTTGATGGCAGTCTTCAAGCACAATATCGCAGTTTCCGTGGAAAGTCCCTGCCGAAAACCAAACTGGTTATCATGCAACTGCAAGTATCTATTTAATTGTTAGCAAAAGATTTTATCTCGGGACATGAAGATAGCACTTAGAACCATGTCGCGTATTTTAACAGTTGACTTAGGACTTGCAGCCTATAAGCGACGTACTGGTCATTTCTTAACTGATAATATAAAAAAGAATAGGGTGCTAAAATCGAAACAAGTACTGAAGCGGTACGCAAAGGGAGGTCACAGAAAATTTTTGATTCCGGATGAGAACTTTTTACAATCGAGCAACATTTTAACAAAAAAAAAAAAATACCGTATTTATGCTCAAAGCTCTAAGGAAGTCAACAGAGTGCAACGTGAGCACTATCCCACTTCAGTGATGGTTTGGTGGGGTATTAGCTATGAAGGAGTGACTGAGCCATACTTTTGTGAAAAAGGTATCAAAACATAGACACAAGTCTATCAAGATACTATTCTTGAGAAGGTAGTGAAGCCCCTTTTCAATAACCAAGAGTGGTCCTTCCAGCAAGACTGCGCCGGGTCATAAAGCTCGGTCTACGGAGTCTTGGTTGGATTCGGACTTCATCAGAGCTAAAGACTGACAATCGTCTAGTCCTGATCTTAATCCGCTGGAGTTTTAGAGAGTACGGCTTCCTCTAAACACCATGATAAGTTGGTGTCACTAAAACAATCTGTACGATTGGCAGTGAAGAATTTTCCCATTAAAAGAGTGTGTGCTTCTATTGTAGCTAATGGAGACCACTAACTAGCTTTTTATATTGTTTTATATTAATGTATTAAACTTACACACTGTAAAAGTAATAAATGTTACTTGCAATAGATTTTTTTTTATTCGTTTCAGTATTTATAGCAAGACTAGGTACTTTACAACTACATAGGCTGCACTAAAAGTATCGGGAATAGAATATTTCCACTGTTCCTGTCATATTAAAATCTTTTTAGGTTTTAAAAAATAGAAAACCATTTATTTATTTAAAAAAAGATTATCGGTCTTGTCAAATTTGTGTAGTCGTTGAGAAAATGGAATTGACATGAAATTCTAGAGCGATGATTTATTATGACTTTCGAAGTGGTTTAACACAAAAACAGTGTGTTGACCGAATGATTTCTGCATTTGGTGATGAAGCCCCATCGAAAAACATAATTTATCGCTGGTTTGCTGAATTTCCACGCAGGATCCTCAAATTCTGTACACAACATCGTATCAGGTGACGAATCCTGGATATACGCGTACGAACCCTAAACAAAAAACCAGTCACGAGTTTGGGTGTTCGAAAATGAGTTAAAGCCAACAAAAAAAGTTCGTTCACGGAGTGTTGCAAAAAAAATGGTGGCCATGTTTGTCTCCAAAACCGGCCATGTTACGACTATTCCTCTTGAGGGACAAAGAACGGTTAATGCAGAATGGTATGCTAGCATTTGTTTGCCACAGGTCGTTTCTGAACTCCGCAAAAAGAGAACTGCAAACGCCGCATCATCCTCCATCACGACAATGCGAGTTCTCACACCGTGCACAGAACAAAAGAGATTTTAGAGCAAGAAAACATAAAATTATTAGACAATCCCCCGTACAGCCCCGACTTAAGCCCTAATGATTTCTATACTTTCCCTAAAATAAAGAATAAATTGCGTGGTTAGAGATTTTCATCACCTGAAGAAGCTGTGGACGCCTACAAAACGGCCATTTTGGAGACCCCAACTTCCGAATGGAATGGTTGCTTCAATGATTGGTTCTATGGTATGGAAAAATGTGTCAAATTTCGCGGAGAATACTTCGAAAAGCAATAAATACATTTTTAAATAGTAATGTTGTGTCACTTCCTTGATTCCCGAAATTTTTAGTGCCGCCCTCGTATATAACTAAAAATAATCTGTGTTGGTAGTTGTTACAAAAAATTAAACATGTGTTGAACGCTTTTTTTTAAAAAGTTCTATAAAAAATCTGTGTCTTACCGTTGTTTAGCGTTATAAAAACGTTCGACATTGGCTTATATATTTAAACACGAGTCGAAGCTTGTCTAAGGTGTGTCTAACGGATAGATCACAATATGGATGTACCTATATTATATGATGACAGCTGACAAAAATTGCGGTCCGTTCTTTTAATTATTCTTGTACACTTCAGTTTATGTTGTGCTTAACGACGTTTTTGTTAAACACAAGCTAAACACTGTTTTGTAGTAGAAAAAGATAAAGTCCATTTTAGAGCTAGTTATTGTTAGGTCACCAGCAGGTTTCTATAAAGTCTCTTAGAATTGTATACTACCTAATTATCAAATAGAAAATAAAATGTATATATCATACATTGCTCTAGAGGTATACATCTGAATCAAACAGATTGCCAGTAACATATACATCTGCTTAATTTGTAAAGAGGATATTTATACAACGTTATCTGATTGTATTATATTAATTATTTACACTACAGTATATTCATTTATTATGCATATACTTTCAGAACCATTCTTGCTTCTTGCATTTGCAATCACCTGAACCTTCTGGAGTGATCTTTATGTGTGATATGGAAGGAGAAAAGGTATGTTCAATACTGATAGATATAATATACTTAAGATACTTCTAATACTACATATACATAATATTATGTATTTTATTACATCCTAATATGTTGTAAAAACTTCTATCAATAGAGTTGCAGTAGAGTACTTAATACCAATAATTAATAAAGTGCTTCATCATGTCCACCATACTATATCATTATTATTGTATGAAAATACTAAAATAGCTCTATGTAGTTATGTAAAATTTGAGATGTTAGTTCCATTACTTATGAGAAGGGATTTTTAATGATACCATCTAGCTTCTATCTCAACGTTAGTAAACTGTAAAAAAGTAATTGAATGGGCCCGGCCCGTGTACAAATAACTAGATAAAATAAAGTATGTGTATATAGACAGACGGCCAGACGGCCTGTATCCGTTATTTGAATCTGAGATGGAAGATGTTCTTATTCTTGTAATTGTTAAAAATCAAATAGCCATATGTTTACATCTCAACGAGAACGTACTAGCTATTAAGAAATAAAATAAATTACTTTTTTTAGTTGGATAACTTACGAATACTTATTCAATATATTTTATAGTTAAACTTATTTTGGACAAGAACTATTCATATCAATCGAAAGACCACAATTGAACTCGATTCTAGAGTTAACTTTCAGTCGGTTTTCACGAACTTTCTGCCACGAATACGACATGGGTACCTTCAAACAAAGCGCGGACACCTTCCAGGCCGGCAACGCTCCTGTGGTTTCTCGGTGTGGCAAGAGATTGTGGGCTGCGGTGATCACTTAACACCAAGTGAAGCTCGTTTGTCCTCCTTTTCCATAAGAAAAAAGTTTGAAGCCGGAAAAAAAGACAAAATTAAAACAGTTCTATAAAAATTTAACTAATCATTTTAAGAAGCTTCATTTCCCGAACTCCAATCAGATATTCCATGCGGCAGTGCTTTCACCGCATTTTGCATTTTTTGCTGAATATCTTTATATTCGGAAAAAAAACCTTCCCCGTGTCGGTAATCATTCAAATTAACATTATTATTATGAACATAAAATTCAATGACTACATCGATTCAATGGGCAACTTCTGGCTATCTGAAACAATTTGGCTTTACTAGGGGACATTCAACAACGGATGGAGGTGTTGAGCTAATCAAGAATATTTTTGATGCCTGGGAGGAATCGCAGAATGCACTTGGCATCTTCTGTGATTTATCTAAGGCTTTTGATTGTGTTCAACATTCAACGCTGGTCAAGAAGCATATAAGGATTCATATCTAAACAATAGAATTCAGAAGGTCGACGTGAATGGCAGCTAATAACCTATTGTTAAATAGCAAGAAAACTAAATACATTAAATTTACCGTACCAAATGTCAAAAATGTAGATGCAAGTGTTTTTTAAACGGAAACGTGATATAACCGGTGGAATTTGCTATTTTTCTTGGCATAACTCTAGATTCCAAATTTTGAAGGATTGGCGAACAGACTTAATTCTACAGCATACGCGGTTAAAAAGATTAGACAATTAACTGACATAGATACGGCGCGACTAGTATACTTTAGTTATTTCCATAGTATTATGTCCTATGGTATATTGCTATGGGGCAACGCTGCCGATATTAATACAATATTTGTGCTGCTGAAGAGGGCTATTCGCGCTATTTATAACCTAGGTCCTAAAGAATCATTGAGAGCAAAATTCAAAGAAATTAACATCTTGACTGTTGCTTCTCAATATATTCTTGATAATGTAATGTATGTTCATAGGCACATAAGTGAATTTTCTAGAAATTGTTATAACCATAATGTTAACACCAGGAACATAAACTTATAATGTCGACTACTCGGCTAAGTCGAGTTAGTAAGCCTTTAGTGGGGCGATGTATATGCTTTTACAACAAGATCCCAGAAAATGTTCAAAACAAAAGTATTACGTTATTCAAAATAATTGTTAAAAAAAACGTTTGTGTGGTAAAGGTTACTATAACATGAATGACTTTCTTAATGATACCACAGATTGGGAATGGAGTGACCGCCATCAGGCTATTATATAATAAGTTTAATTGTACAATATTACTTTGTAAACATTTTTTTTCGATGAAAAAAAAAAGCCCTCTGAGTTTGTTGCGTCCGTTCTTCTCAGGTCTGAGGCATTCATTTTGGAATGGGTCTTTCAATAAGTGATGTCACATCCTATTTTGAATAAAAATATTTGAATTTCAAATAAAAAAGAATTTTTAAAAGCGGTTCACCCAGGCTAAAGTGTTGAGGTAACAAACATAAAATAAAATATATCGACGAATTGAGAACCTCCTCCTTTTTTGAAGTCGGTTAAAAATGTTTTTGGATTTTTATACACAATTAAGACAAATTTCCTTACAATGTTCGGGAAACGCAGGTCTTTTGTATTTTGAACAAAAAGCTTCACTTTTTTGTCATTTCTTCAATAAAAAAATGCACATCGAGCCAGCTTTAACAATTTGGCGGGGTTCACTCGCTTGTTATCTTCATTTTCAGAAGACTCAACTACCTCTAATGGCTCTGTTTCACTCTCATCATCCTCAGCAATAATCTCTAAATACCGCTCAATCTCTTCATCATTACGAAACGCCATAATTAACTGAAATAACATATAAAAAATACCTACGTAAATAGTAACAGCCTGTAGAGCAAAATTGACGTGTTGCCACTCAAAAGTCCCACCGCGTAATGGCTACTGATGACTCACAGTAAGATAAAATGGTAGAACGAGACAACAAATAATTTTCAATAAATTGGCAAGTTATTGGGGCACCCCTGTTACCATCCTAAGGTCAACTTCTTGTACATAGCCAGTGTAGCATCACTTAAGTTGTTTCTCTGTTTCTAAAGGAATTGGATGATCTCATGGACATAGAAGTACAAGACTACATGGAGAGTGATGATGGCTGCATAACATCAAATTCAAGTAAGTTTTAAAAATAATGTAGTACTATCTTAAATAAAATGATAGAGGAGAAAAATACTGGATAGTTTTTAATTAGCTAAGTCTTCTAAGTTTTAATCCTTAGACACTTGGCCCTTATCTGAAAAAAATATTGCAATATTCTTCATTTGATATAGAGTTTGAAGAAAATACGTTATTTATAAGCACTACGACATCAGTCTTGTGTGTACTCGGACGAAGTTGCGTGCATCAGCGAGTAATAAATGTTTTAAGATTTAATTTTAATATTTGTAATATCGATAGATACATACCAACACGTGCTCTGTCGAACACATTCGGGGCGGCCTGTTACAATTGTATAAACAAACAGATTCTTGCATTAAGGAAACAACTTCCTCCTGCACCGTCCGCGGTTCTACTAATTTGTTCCATTACGAAATTTTGCATTTAAGCCTGACAATTCAAAGTGATTACATTCATTGAATTGAATTCGATATACACAATTAGAATGTATTATGAAATAGAAAGTGTTAATGTTATTAGTACGTCTGTAGAAGTTGTTCCTAACATGTTGCATTTGTTCCAGATTATATATTACGGTTAAGCCCACCAGTCACTAAGCAAGACTTTTATTTTTCCCTGTACGATTCAGAAGGATTGTGCGACTTGTTTGACATACCTTGTTAATACATTAATTTTCAAGTGTTATATTATTGTTTACATCAATTTTGTGATCATGTTGACTTTGTAAAAGCTGTATAAATGTATCTTGTATATAAAAAAGCGTTTTGGAAATGAATATAGGAAGTTTATTAAATAACATTATTTTCTGGTATGATAACATTTTATTTCTTTGTCTTCGGTATAAATCTATCCAACACACCAAATGATTGTTGAGGCATGTCTTGTGTCTCTTTTGGCTGTAGTACTTTTTTTACCTCGATCACCTGATTTATATATTCCTAAAAATATATTTACATTATTAGTTATAAGATTGTTTCATTTTAAATAAGGATATGATGAATTTAGAACGCAAGAATTAACATGACCTGGAAAAATATTGCAGTGAAAAAATCTATACTTTCAATAATATGAATATTTGAATAAGTTTAAAGTTTTTGCATGCTTTTAATTTAAGGTGGATAGTGGCAACATTGTAATATTTAAGATCTGGACATATCCTATTCCAAGGCAAAATAAATAATTTCATATCATTTCATGAGAATGTGGGTGGCGGTGGTCACTTAACACCAGGTGACCCGTACGCTTGTTTGTCCTCCTTTTTTCATAAAAAAAACTTGAATACCTAAGTAAATTATCTTATTAACATAACACTGATACAGCTTTTAGGGTAGCAGGTTTTTGCACTGTCACACCATAGTTGGTGAATGGCTTATAACATAACTATTGGTAAACCTTGTCTAAACCATTTTGAAGAGCCATATGCTAAAGATAATTACAAGAGAATTGCCAAAGTTTCTGGTACTTGGTTGTAAGGAAAAAGTTTGCCGTTAGAAAGATTAGGTTGTTGCACGAATGTTGCGACCGCTAGATCAGTGTTCTTATTTTCACAGCATCATGACGTGAGGTGTTTTACTGTGGGGTCATGCTGCTGACATTGATATAGTGTTTACCCTGCAAAAGAGAGCTGTTCGTGCTATATATCAGCTTGGTAATAGACAGTCTCTCAAAGAATATTTTAAAGAAATAAATATTATGACTGTTCATTGTACATTTATGAAAACTTAATATAAGTTCACAAAAATCGTCACCTTTTTGCTCTTAATAGTGATTTTCATTATTATAACACTAGAAATAAGGGATTGCTTAGGGTAAATGTATACACTTTTATAATAAAGTCCCAGCTACTGTATAGGCATTATCTATAAATAAATTTAAATGTTTAATAAAAAAAAATGGCTCTGTCGTAAATCCTATTACTCCACTGCTGAATATCTAAGTGATCCGACAGCCTGGGACTAGATTATGATTATTTTATAGCAATAGCAATGACTGTTCAATATTGTATATTTTTATTAAAAAGAGCGCAAAAAGAGAATGCTGGGAGAGTTTCTTACGCCGCTTCTTTTCTTTCAGAGCGCTGTTTGTTTCCGAAGTGGTAGTAGTATCTAGTATATTATTAGAATTGACATCAAAAAGAATTCTAAAGGAATCAATTTTGAGAAAATAAATGTCTTTTATGTGAAAGACTTGTTTGTGTAGGAGCATGGAGATGTAGCTTTGATATTATAACAAACATAACAAGCTGAGTTTGATTGATGAAGAGATTGATAGCAATCCACATCCTTCATCTAAAATTCAATAACCAAAATGATCCATATCATTATGGTAGAAAAAAATTAGTACTTGCTTCAGTGTGACAGATAAACATTATTTACACTACTATGGATTTGGAACAATGCAAATTCAGGATCAAGTGATGGGGATAGCATGGAATCTATATTAGATAATATGATCTTTAACTAGCGATCCATAAGGTGAGCCTGAATCCAGAATGCTGATCCAGGCATAATAAGCGCGCGTGAGACGTCGACTTGCAGAAAATAGCCAGCAAATTGTGTTCAAATTATGAGGAAATTATATTATTTATCATGGTTGAGGAATCATATTGCATTGTTATAATATTATGAACATGTATAATCTGTTCAATATTTTTGGAATTAAATTGTTACCTTTCTCATTGATTCCTTGATAATTTTCTTCCTCGCAATATTCGTTTTACCCTTATTCTTATGTCTAGGTTTCACATCAATCTTCTTATCTCTGACGTGCTGCAAACAAATAAGTATAATAATTGAGTTTAGGTTTTAAAATATTACAATCAATTAGTGTATGACTTTAACATTGAAATGGATTCTCAAAGAGCTGAGTTTTGTGTTCTATGGTGGCTATAACTGGTGTTCAAATGTTTTTTCATGTCCAAACTCAAAAAAAATTAAATCTAATAGGCTCAAACTAAGCGCTTTTGAATTGAAATTATATTTATTTAATAAACAATCTACCATATGTTACGAAAAAGTTACCAAACGGAAAAGTAGAGCTTGTGAGAAGAACATACAAGAAACTCAACTTATAATAATTTGGCTAGTAAAATTAATCTGACTCCATGAAGATGCATTCTCTTTGAGTAGCAATCCGTCTTTCATAATTCATTATCATAATAAACACCTTTGATAAAACTTTCGAATCAAAAAATTTTCTAAAAAGCTCTAAAAAATATATAAATGTATACTAAAAACTTCTTAGCAAATTTTGTCCAAGCTTAGAATATCTTTTCTTATAGTTAGGATGAAAACATTACTATTTTAATTATCTAACGGCCGTTCCTAATATTCATTCTATCTCCGGTTTGGCCTACTTGAGATAAAGAATCCCACCTATCGTTGACTTTTCTGTCTCAATAAACTCATCCACGGTAACTCGTCTTATCCGTATACTCTGTCTGTCAATGGGAGAACGAATAGCTTACCAGGGATAGAAGTTTGTATGGAAATTGCAATCACGCATCCCAATATTATCCGAATCCGTAGCTGTCAATAATATTGGTTGTCTTTAGTAATGTATTTGTCAAGCCCATTTTTTCAGCGGATTACAAGCCAGATCATTATTATTTGCCTCGTAAAAAAATATGTTATTGTGTAATAGGTGTTAAATATATACAAAATCTTTCTCGTTTATGTTGAAGACTTAGTTAGGGATGTTCTTTGCACTGTCCTAGTTAAGTTCAAGTAGTAGTTCAAGTGATAATGGTTATATTGGTATTTAAAACTTTATCTTTTTTCAGGAACTATCGAATATCGCCTTTAAATCAAAAATTGCTGATATAGCGATTTTACGCTTTGGTACTATGTTGGTATTAGTAGGTAGTAGGTATATACATATACATATTATATATTGTATATACAATTATAGTATATACAACATAAGAGTAAATCTAAATCTGCTGCAAGTCATATGGTGAAATATATATCACAGGCTAAATTGCCAGATTATACCCAACATACATATACATTCACAACAATACACAGACAGATTTCTATATATTCGGTCGTACATTATTGCCTCCTATCTATAGATATCTACCAATAAACACAAAAAAATATCCCAACGGTAAACTCGGGGTAAATAGTACTTTCATAGCTGGCAACATATTTTTTAATGGCATCTGTTTTGTTTACAAAATATTTTGTTGCTTTGACGAATGTATGACCTTTTCACTGCACAGCAACTCATTTTTCAATTAAATTTCGCGCGTGGATTGTCATAGAACTTGATAGCGTGATACTGAGGCAGCGGGAAACGTATGTAGCCTTAAAAGGCCACATTGAAATTGCTTCATTTCGCTTGGGCCTATTCACATTCTGAGCGTTATTATTCTAAGCTGCAAGGTTTTTTGATGCCAATTTACTTTTCATTAATCTTGTGAAAGATGACCAGGGTCTCCGCATAATGCCACAATATTTAATAATTCAGAGTTACGAGATGCTTCTTATACTTGTTTCTTCATTTTCGTATTAAAATTAAAATTATTGTTTTTTACTAATTTAAAGCTTTGTTAAGGTTCTCAATATTAATTATTTTTTACTAATTGTGAAAGCGGTATTAATGGCAATGTAACCTTGCTCTTTAATTCACATAGGTACCTACTCCAAAAAATATCGTCAACAATGCAAAAACCATCCGACAATTTAACGTGAAACATCATGTCAAGAATTACTGCTATTATAAAGACGTTCAGTTGTAATCACATCTGTATATTTTTTATATTTAAACATATAAAATAAATTGTATTATTATATTATGTAGTCTTGTTGCAAAAAAACCTTGAGATAGAAAAGAGAAAAATATTGAGATGTCGAAATTCTCCCTAAATTTCCTCCGTTATTATGCGTAAAGTCGAACGCATGGGAGGGCTCAGAAAGACAGTTTACCTACAGTGCCAGTTCACTGTATGAGAAACAGGACCTTGAGTCAAATTAAAAGTTTTACCAGTAGTTTAGATTTAGCTTCAAGTTTATCCTTCAGAGTGGGAACATCAACTTCAACAACTTCAAATGGATTAAGTGTAATAAGTTCTGCCGGTATTTTTTCCAACAGAGCTTTGATCTCAGATTCCTTCCTCTGCTGCTTGGTTTGGAATGGATTACTTTCATAAGCATCAAAGTTTGCTTCACCACTTCCTGAAATTATTTTACGAATTAGATGTTTATAAATAGAAATAGAAATCTTTAGTAGTGTCACATAAAAAATATGTATGTAAATATGATGTTACTTATAACGAACTGTTTATTAGTGATTCTACAATCATGTTGAATATAATTTAATATAATTAAGGCATAATCACCAAAACAGTTGGGCAATGTAGAACAGTTAAGATCGTTAATATTTTTATGGTTATGGAAGATCGGTCGGGTGGAGAGATCAGGTGGATCAGGTGACTGATCACCGCCACCAACATTCTCAATAGAGGAACTTCAACACCAGAGGAATTACAGGAGCGTTGCTGGCCTTTTAGAAGTGTATATTACATATTAATCCTTCCAATAATTTTGCCTATAATTATGGACATAATACTAGGTAATAATGAAAGTATATTATTTTAGGAATCTACCGATGGCGATGAGACGCTAGCGCGGTGCGATGTCATAATAAGATTGTGAATTAAACGAAATATGTCAATGATTTGCGATTTTTGTGAGATTGTTTCTTTTTTTAAAAATATGTTCAGGTGTAATTGATAAACCAGTTTGTTATTGGAAATTTTTAAATAATGACATATCATAGAACATAAATTGTGTATAGTTAGTACTCTTACAACAGTAAGTACACATCATATTAGATAGATGCTTACAATTCTAGCAGTATTAGCAACATTAAATTTCTTGCTACCTTTGAATCATGAAGGACTTAGGGATATTTCAGGGAATAATACTCCCAACAGAGGTCATGGGCGGTTGTCTCGCCAATTACTATCACGTGACTTTTGCCCCCTCTTATATAAAAAAGGGAATATGGTGTTTTTCTTTTCTTAATATTAACAATGGTGTGCTTGTCATGAAAATAATAAGTCTATAGAGTGTGTAATGTAGGTACTACTCAAAATAGTATTGAATTATAATGACAGGGGAAAGGATACATCACTAGCTTTCTCAGACTTGAGAAGTTAATTATTTTATGAAAATAAATTGTTCCAATATTGGCAGGGGGCACTGAATCACTTCACACACATCATATTTTTATGGTGTTTCAAATGTTTATTTATTATTTAAAAGAAGTCTGTGTGACAATTCATCCTAAACAACTTTGTATCGTGTTATACACTTCTTGTGTACAAAACAAACAGAATCTCACGTTCGTATTAATTATAATACATATGTATTAGGTAGGATTGCTACTTCCAATGTTAAACTTGAACATTTCTTGATCAGGACGACTCAGGCTGTCATGTAGAGCTTAACTCACGTTAAACTTAGCTGAGTGCAACCTTAGCATAATGTTTGATTACGTTTTTAGTCATTTTACAGCTGAAATTATTTTTAGCTTAAGAGTCCTGTTACATTTTTTATACCAATTGATGATTTTTGACGCTGTAATTCTCAGCAGCAGTAAGATATTTTAAATATTTGAGTATTAATAACGATAAAACTATTATTTATCTTGTAAGTTGGGAGTTACACATTTTTATTTTTATTTTCATGTAATTCACTATAAATATTTTAAGAACTCAGTTTGCTAAAAAAACCGTCGCCGATGGAACTTTGAAGCTCTAATTCACATTATTATATTCAATTCATATAAAAACTAAAATTACTATATGATGATTTGAATGTTGTACGTGTTTATTGGAGTTCTAGAATTTCTTTAAATTCCCTGAGTTTTCAAGGAAAAAATCATAAAGAAAACCTAATTTAAGCCACAAATAGATTCAGCGTCTCATTATTTTCCAAATAAACACAATTTTATCAAATAAACTAATATTATATAAAATTCGATCTACATCGAATACATTTAATTGGTTTTTGTTTGTCAATATAATAAGACAAAATTACAATAAATATAATTTAAGTACTATAATTATATTCTGCATCAATTCAACTCGCTCCTCAGAGGTGGGCTCTACGAAATATTCGCGCGCAATCGTCCGGAGATCGCTATTATTAACGACTAGTGTACGCCGCTCGAAATAATTTGATCCAGTAAGAATTTTTTTTCATCGTATTAAACATATGTATATGTTTTGCCTCATTTTATGTTATAATATTTAAAATATAATCGTAAGTGTGTTTTAAATTTTTGTATATATTTTTATTAATTAAACACGCTTACATGTATTTGCCTAAGTCGTTATAAATCAAATCAAAATCACTATTCATGTAGGTCAGGGAAATGACACTTATGAATGTCAAAAAAATATTTTTTATTATTGAATCTACCGCTACTTCGTAAAGGGTTGAGCTAATAAGAAGAAGTAGCAAGAAACTCATTGCCACTCTTTTATATCAAGATTTACATTTTCATCGATTTATAAATCATTTCAATTACAATATAATATGTAAAGTGATGCAACAAACATACTCAAACGTCAAATAGTCAATGCCATATAATATAATTACTTTAAAAATCTGAAGCCTTAACTTTACATAAAATAATTTACTTTTTCATTGTAGAATTCTACATTTATTTAAGTTTAAGTATATCACGCCATTATAAGTTATATATGATCATCATGATATACTCTAAGTAGCATTATTTTGTAGTTTAATACATGTATGTTGTATGGAAAGCAATAAATAAAAAATAAATATTATTTTTAGTAGACTCTTACTTAAGGTTTAGTACCTACATATTAGACTTTAATTTTTATCTTGTATGGTATGCTATGGTTTGGTAGGTAGGAGTAGATCAGAAAACACCAACGACTCCTGCATTAAAAAAGGAAGAGACAGAACTACGCCCGCGTACAGACAGCATTACAAGTTACAATGTCACTAAGAATGTACACGCAGACATGATGTTATTATGACAGAACACTTATTCCTTGACTTCTTGAGTTTCTACCTAAAATCTAAATTTTATACTAAAACAAACATTAATCAGTAATTTATTTTAACACATAACCATAATAATTCTGAAACACATCTAGGAAATAACAATATGGTAGCAGAACCACCAGTGGAAGAATCAATTCAACAAGAGAAACTGAAATACTTCAAATTAAATGATCGCACTGAAGTTATTTTAGATCGGACTCACGACTGGTACTACCAAGTCCAAAGCCAGCTCCAAATTGCTGATACAAATGTTGTTTACAAACAATTCGCGTGTGGTGTGGACTGGATCGCGGTAATGACTACCCGATGAAATTCGTTAAAGTTGTTAAAGTTTGTACGATCAATGCCATTGCGAGAGATCTTTTTGATTTTTTTTCTCAATCTTTATAATATATTTTTAATTTGTGGACTCTTTTTTGAGCGTTTTAATTTATAATCACCCCTGATTGCCTGCCTAATAGTGTTCAGACTCTGGATTGAAAAAAAAATTATCAAATTCAGACTAATATCAAAACTTTATTTATTTAACATAGTTAGCTTTACTCGTGGTTTATCGTTGTGGATACCGACTAGTTTCAGACCATTTGGAGGTCTTTCATCAGAGTGAGTGTAGTGGATTCGCATTAATGTCCCTTCTCATACCCAAAGCCGTGTTAAATAAATAAAGTTAAAACTGTTTTACGAAAATTTTAATTTTGTATCAAAATTGTTTCGTGGTATGGTTATATGGTATAGTTGTACTCCCAACGCACGCCAACGTAACTTCGTGTATTACAAACGACACCAGCGCGCAGCCACGGCATGCGAGCGTTAACGATTCGTAATAGGACTCATATGCTGAGACAGCCGAATGCAAAAGTCAATCTCGCGTTTTATCACGCTCAGCTAAGTTTTACGAGAGCAAAGTCTAAGTATGCTATATAAATATGAGTGTAAGGCTCAGCTGAATTATTACATAATATAAATTACCACATAATTAGGAACAAGTATGAGCATATAACCACGAGATTACCTGGTACAAGAATGCTTGAAAATCCACCTGAAGTACCAATACCCAGTACATCTTCATATGGACAGAATTTAAAGTTACATATTGACTTTGCCATTTTGTGTCTCATATAAGGTTTATCTACAGTTTGTGTACAACAATTCCTGTAAAAGTAAAGATTTACATACTTAGCACAACCAAAACAAAAATACAAGTTCTTTTGAACACAGTTATAGGATTGTGTCTATTAGTTTTAAATTGGTGAACAACTTCATTTATTAGTAAAACCATATTCAGTAACCTAGGATTTTGGAACCTTAATAATAAAAATATAATAAATTTTATTAAACTATGTTGTAAGAGACAGAGCACTGGACAGAAACCTGGTGGGGCCTGATCATCCGCTCCAGGTGCCACCCTAATGCTGATAACAATACTCAGACTTGAGGGACCGACTCCAGAGTGAGAGATATTTTATTAAAGAATTTATTACAAAACAGTCATCAAAAGACAAGCTCACCCCCTTTTAACTAAACACTGAAAATTGTATTTCATAAAACGGTGATGCAAAATAATTGAGTCACAACTGGAGAACCAAGCATCCTAGGATTAGCAAATGATGCATCAGAGGAAGGTAAGTGGTACATCTCGTGGGTTAAGAAAGATAAGAGGATATCTGTAGACACACAGGTACAAAATTTTAAGTGCAAACATACAGTTGTAGGTATATAATGTATTACCAGATGGGAGTTGAATTGGTAACATTTAAAATCTTTTTATCTGGGCAATAATAGACAGACACCATTCAAGCTATGAGTTTATCATATGATGCAGCAGAAACTTAAGCTGTGTGCCTTGTAGTGTTGAACATGGGTGCTGGAAAGTAAATTGTTGACACACTTGTCTTATAGACTAAAGCTTGACAACACATTTCTAAAATATTTAAACCACTGCTACTCTACATAGATCTACTATTAGGTATTGAATACAAATCAGAATACTACATGATTTTAATAAAAACATATGTACTACACTATACAAGGAATAATTTTAGATCTTCACCCATATATTTCCACAACTTCACCGAGGCCAACAGCCAACATGTCCTTCTGTGAAAACTCTAAATCAACTGGAGAACTTCTTAGCTTGTAATGTTGTAATGGTCCATCTAAGTTTCTAATATCCCAGATCTTCATACTTCTGTCAACACCAGATGTCGCCATATACCTAAGCAATAACAACAATATTACAATGACTTTGGGTTACATCTAAACAAATTTAAAACACATTAGGTAAATGATACATGATGATACAAACTTGAATATTATAATTATTATAATTCCTTTCACCAGATAAGAACAGGGGAAAGAAAAATTGCATCTCAATAAAATAATTGTTCAAACTAAAACAACTTACATGCCCCTACTGTCTACAGCAATTGCTGTCAATGGTGTTTTATGACATAATATCTTTGCAAGTGGTTTCTTGACACTTGGTGCCCATAAGGAAACAAGCCCTTGGGAATTACCAATGCATATTGTTCCATTATAAGGATTCTGTGTCATTACAGGTGTCCTTCCGAGATTATTTTTATAGTGGCCTACAATTTCTCCTATAGATATATCGAGCCATGACATAAAACCATATTCATTCTGAAAATAATATTATAATATTAAGAAATAAAATAAATAATCGGATTACATATTATTATTATAATAATAAATATAACTATATACTGTGTTCTTACCACTGTAGCAAGCAAAAAATGATAAGGAAGAAACTCCATCCGCAATATTTTATCCAATTTCTTAACACAGTGTAACTCAGTGCCAGTATTATCATATATGTGAAGCCACTCTTTTTGGGCCGCTGCTATCATTGTCTCCACATGCAGCCAACTATTAACAAGTACAAATTTATTTTTCATCACACCAACAAATGTGAACAATTTCTAGGCCTACAATACTTATGTGATTTCTCTGGTGTTGAGACAAAGAACATGGTGTGTGTTTTTTCTTTCAGTTGGTGTGATTCCTGCAGAAATCTCCCAATGTAGTGTTAATTTTATTTCAAAAGTAAAATAATGTAATTGTACCTAACATTAGCTGTGGGACAATTATGTCTATTCTATTCTTCCTACTGTGGCTTCTGTGGAAGACACACTCCAGAGACAATTATGTCACCATATTTTCACAAAGTGACACCTGTCACAATGAAATAATCAGAATGTTTATCCATTGATGATTAATTTATAAGAAAAATAAATGGTATTCTGTACCTTATGTCATGAATTGATTCCATTACATTTATTTCACAGTGCAGCTTCTTTGTAACCCAATCAAAAGCAGCTAGATGACCTCTTTTACTTCCTATTAATAAATGTCGTCCATTCCTTGAGTATTTTGCTCTATATGGTCCAAATTCTAAATTTAAATCAAATATTTTTGTAGCAGCGGTTATATCAACATTTTCACCTATAACCTTTTGTGTAATACATGTTGTTCTGTGGTCTTCATCTACTTCTAGGAATCTGAAGTATTTATATTACAAAATATTATATCGGTTTTTTACCATTTACTTTCAGAATAATATAATGCATAAGAGGGTGTATGGCTGATGCCTATGGCATGACTAAAACTAACCTTAGAATATATATTATATTTGAGTTGAATATTTAAGCAAAAGTTTTTAAAGTTCCAGAAATTAATATAATATGAAATATACATCATATTAATTTAAAACATAATTCAAAGGCCAAGAAGTTTTAGCCAAACTTATGATTCAAATAGATTATTCATATTATATTTATTGAGTGACAGGTGCACATGGTTGTCTATCATGCACCATAACTGTAAAGAGGTGTAACTAAGTGAAACACCTGTACTATTACTTATTATCATGACAGTAGTAGTGAAGTGTAACAAACTGGCCAGAATTAAATTCTACTACTTCAATTACCCTGTGTTTTCTGTTAGTAATATTTCTGCTCTAGCTGCTTGCTCTTGGGCAAATTTGTATTTATTTTCTTTCTTTTTCAACTTTATTGCATGTAACGGATGTGTTACACCTTTTCCTTCCAGTTTTTCACCTCGAGAATGTTTTGCTAGTTCTTCTGGATTAATTGATGCTTTTCCCGCATATTTCTTAGACTGATGTTTTATTTTATTTCCAGCCATAGGTTTCTAAAATGATAACATGGTGAAGATCAAAAATTGTTTTAATTTCCATGTAAAATATCATATTAGTGAAAAATACATACATCCATAAATTTGACCCTGGGTTTCATTTTAACATGATATGTCTTCACCTCGTTTGTATTGTTTGCATTCTTCGAATCAGTATCATTATTCTCGGCATCATCAAAATAACGTTTCTGAAAGTTGGGTTATAGAGAATCATATTAAAAACTATCAAGAAAAAATAATTCAAAAGTAAATTGACTATATTGTACTACCGTCTTGGCCATATTTGAGTTTTCTTTTCTTAAATACTTAGGTTTATTTATTCGTCTAGATTGGAAAATAACACCACAGCGAACAGTCGCAGTCGCACACATGAGATAATTCAAATCAAAACACAGTTTTGACATTTTTACAGAACAATCTTTGACATTTGACAATTACCCCTATCAACTTAGCGTAGATTCATTATATTGTGGCTTTCAAGGAATGGCCACCATATTTAGCCAATATCAGCTTGCTTAGGCGAAAATAAAGTTGTGCAGAAATTGTATGGATCGCCGTTACGAGTAAGTAGACCAATTACTTAAAAAATACAATAAAATGTATTTATAAGTTACAATAAAAAAACATATTATTTCCATCTTCTTTTATTGTTATACTGTATAGCGAATGTTTGCATTATATCCTCATCGTGCGTCGAAATTGCTCCTCGAAGTATTTTATTGATGGTTCTGCATCAATTACATATAAATATCATAGTAGATATAGTAAATATCTTGTCAGTCAATTCGGAACTATGCTCTTTGCATTTTAAGGAAATAAACGGAAATCAGTATATACTCAACACGCAACGAACACCAAACAACAACAATAATGAATAATCAAAGCGATGGCGGCACATAAATTAATAAACAACTATAGACAAGTTGACAAATTAATTTTAATGTGATGGTATTGTATGAATCAAGAAATGTTCTGAGTGCAAACGCCGTGGGCTGAGGCCTTAAGTAAGATTTTAGCAAACAAGTACAAAATGGACAATCATAGTAAAAAATGATAATGATGCGGCAGCGTAAAATATAAGTGGTGAATAGAAGTCGGAAAGTACTAAAATAAAATGTACACAATGTTATTTTGAATATTATGCCACCCGGGATTGTTGTACGTAAGTTTTTTAGGGAAGTTAGAATTAATCCAAGATGGCCACCACACAAATTTATGACTTCAACAATAATATGTATATCGTATCCAAGGTTCTCGAGGGTGCAGAGAAAGATTTTGGGATAATTTTTGAAATCCAAGATGGCCACCGCGCAAAATTATGATTTCAACAATATGGGTACCGTATCCGAGGTTCTCGAGGGTGCAAAGAACGAATTTGGGAACATTTTTGAAATCCAAGATGGCCGCCGCGCAAAATTATGTTTTTATGAATATGGTTATCGTATCCAAGGTTCTCGATGGTGCGGGGAAGGAATTTGGGATAATTTTTTAAATCCAAGATGGCCGTCGCGCAATACTATTTTGTATCCAAACGTATGCGTGGAGGTTATAATGATAACCCTAATGTCAAACAACTAAAAGTAACAAAAAAACATTCGGAAATTGTTGCGCCACATGGAAATTAAATCGTTAAAATCAGGACACTGTGATAAAGAACGCGAACACGAAACACTAGAAAACATCAATTTTTTTTTTTTTTTTTGAGGAGGAAATACTGTTACGTATTTACGCCCCGGAACGGGGCGTAATATGTCGGACTCGAGTGTCCGCGCAAGCGGACGCCCCATACCGACTAAAACCTCCTCTGTGCGGGTGCTGCTAACAAGCAGCCCTGGCTTTCACAGCGAAGTAGGACGTGGGCCGTGGAGGCCGCAAAGACTACGCAACAACAGTCGCGGGGCGTCTCCTAAGGAGACTCGAACCTCAGACCGGCTGTGTGCTTGTGGGAAGGAGAGAGAATGAAAATGAAAATGAAGATGAAATGAAGATGAAAAGATGAGAAGAACACACTCGCCGGCGAGTGTGGTGATGTTTAGTGTAATGTATGTAAGTGTGTGTGTATGTGTTTATGATTGTAAGTATGTATGTTTATATGTGTGTAAGTAGTGTAAATGTTAGTGTGCATGTATGTTTGTGTTTGTGGATTGTGTTTGTGGTTGTGTAAGTGGTGTATGTCCGTCAGTCAGTCCGTGTGTGAGTGAGTGTAGTGAAATGATTACAGGACGAGGACTAACGTCTCGTCGGGTATAAAAACAATGTATGGTGTATCTAGGGTGCGGGCCGCTGGCCATCGTCAGAGTGACGAGTGCCAGTGGTTTGCGGTGGTTGACCGCGCCTACGCCTGCGAAGGCGGTGTGTGCGTGTCTGTGTCGGTGTTTGTGTGGGTGTCGCGTTCGTGATAGTGATGTCGTCATCCGGGTCTACCGTTACGTGTCTGGGACGTCTTATTGGGTTGAGACTATGGTGAAGGGGGGTGTACCCGCATGCCTTTTTAACCAAGATGTTGGGATGGTTAGGCGCCTTGTGAAAGAAGCGTCGCGAGATCTCTTTAAAGTGTTGAGCTATCGTCGGAAGCTCTAGGTCGCGGTGAAGTTCAACGTTTCGGATGAACCACGGGGCTCCGGTTGCCATGCGCGTGAATTTATTTTGAACTACTTGCAAATGACGTAAGTAGCTCGGTAGGGTGTGCGCGAAAACGACGCTTGCGTATGACAGTATGGGCCGTACGATGGTTTTGTACAGCGTCACTTTGTGTTTGAGCGGAAGTTTGCTTCGCCCACACACAAGTGGATAAAGGCGACTGAGGACAAATCGGGCTCTATTGCATACCGTATCAATATGTTTCTTGAAGTTCATATTGCTGTTGAACGTGACTCCTAAATATTTGTAATCCTTCACCCACGGTATGGGTGTTTCATACAATTTAATGACGTCGGTCGGTCGTTTTTTAGCGCGGATGCTATTCGCGTTACCGAAGAGTACCGCTGCACTCTGGGTGGGGTTCACTTCAATCCGCCATTTTCTGAACCAGTTGCCTAGTTCATCGACGGCGGCTTGAAGTACTTTAATCTTCCTGCTCAAGGTTGAGCGGTTCAATAGAGCGGAGCCAAAGTAGAGTGCCGTATCGTCAGCGTACTGAGCGAGCTGGACACTCGGAAACTTGGGAATGTCGCTCGTGAAGAGCGAGAAAAGAGTGGGAGAGAGGACTGAACCCTGTGGCACGCCAGACCTGATGGGTCTGGGTGAGGATGGGCACCCTATCTACTCGATATCGGAAGGAGCGATCAGTAAGGTAGGCTCGTATGATGCGCACGAGCCTGTCTGACACTCCCTGTTGATACAGCTTGAATACTAAGCCGTTGTGCCATACCTTGTCGAATGCCTTCGCGACATCGAAAAACACGGCTGCCGTGGTAGCGTGAAGTTGACGCCGTACGAGAATGTACTCGGTGAGTCGGTGAGCCTGCTGGGGACACGAGTGAGCGGTTCTGAATCCGAACTGTATGTCGGGTATCAGGTTGAGCTCCGCGATGTAATGATTAAGACGCGCGAGAATTAATCTTTCGTAAAGTTTCCCGATCGAGTTAATTAAGCTAATAGGCCTATAGCTACTTGGATTAGCTTTAGGTTTATTGGGTTTTGGGATACCGATAACAATGGAATCCTTCCATTGTTTGGGGAACGAGCTATTAGACAATAGAATATTAAAAATGGTAAACAATAAAGTAATAAGAGTCGAGGGTAGGATTTTAAGAACCCTATTGTTTATAGTGTCAGGCCCCGGGGCCTTCTTGGAGTGAAGCTCCTTAATGATTAGCTTCACCTCTTCGTAAGAGGTGGGTTTTATTACATCGCCTGAAGGGCTCAGAGCGGAGCGACGTTCAACTTCACGATCAACTTCGTCAACGTGTGTCGGGTCGGCTGCTGCATTTGGAGAGCACTGACTCTCGAGACTGTCGGCGAGGCATTCAGCCTTCTCATCGTCATCGAGCGCCGGCTGCAGTCCCGGTCTGTCCAAAGGAGGCATGACAGTGGGCGGCTCCTGTTTGAACGCGCGAGGCAGCTTCCAGAAAGCCACATGTGATGGCTTAAGGTTGCCGAGCAAGCGGTCCCAACGTTCGCCGCGGAGTTCCGCGATACGTTCCCGTACCACCCGCTGTAGGTAGGGGAGGTGGCGCCTATTCTCGACCGACGGATACCTGTCGTAAAGTCTAGTGGCTCTGTGCTTCTGTGTGAGTAAGTTCTTGACCTCTGGAGGCAGGTTTAGGCGATGCGGTTGCATCGTCGGAACCTGCCTGGAGCAGGCCTTGATCCTATTCTGTATATGTGACGTCACATGAGAGATAGCACTGTGAGCCGTGTCGACCGAGTCGATGACGTCCGGTATAAGGTCAAGGTCGTCGGACTTGATAGACTCGAGATCCTTTTCCAGCCGTTGCCAGTCGATCACTGTTTTCGTCGATGGTTGAAAGTTAACCGGTGGGCCTAGATTTAGGACGACGGGCCGGTGGTCTGACTCTAATTCGTAAAAAACCTCGATTGAATTTACATTGAGCGTTACGTTCTTAAGTAACGCAACGTCTAGAATGTCGGGTCGGTGCGCGACGTTATCCGGATAATGTGTTGGTTCGTCGGGTGCTATTACTGAAAAGTTCAGCGTGTCTGTCAGCAAATCTAATAAGATTCCGTTTCTATTTGTGGCTCTACTGTTCCAGCTGGAGTGTTTGGCGTTAAGATTGCCGCCCACTATGACTGCAGCCCCGTGGCCGAGTAATGCTTCTATATCTGTGTATAATACTTTTTTGTTGGGCGGAAGATAAGCTGAAATAACAGTGATCGGCTGGTGATTCGCCATACTGACCCGGATGGCAGAGGCCTCGATGTTAGTGAGGACCGGAGGATCTATAGGTATACAGTGTAGAGACCTTTTAAAATAAATGAGGATGCCGCCCATACGGGTGGTGCGATCATTCCTGACTAAGTTATAATTAGCGATACGCGGATCGCGTATACGTGGTTTTAGAAATGTCTCTTGCACTAAGAATAGGTCTAATTGATGTTCGTGAGCGAACTCCTTCACCAAGTCTAGTTGAGACTTAAGGCCTTGGGCGTTAAAATACGCTATACGGAGCGTATGTGGTTTAACCCGTCCGCTTACGTAATTAGGCATCGCGAATATTTTTATACTTTCGCCCTATATCGGTGAGGGCACGGAATATTTTGCCGTTGTCTGCCATAACTTGCAGGAGCGACGGCGGGTCGTCCCGGACAGCATCGAGCCTGCTGGCCAGGGCTGTGATTTCATCAATGTCGAACAGCTCAGACAGTTCGAACATGAAGGCAAAGGTGCTGCCGCCTTTGTTACCTGTTACCGCGGACGCGGGCGCCGGTGGCCTCGGTCGCGGGACCGACGCCGCCGGGCGGGACGCTAGCGGGGGCCGCGAGAGTGGCCTCTGTGGCAGCGTTGGCAGCCGGAGGAGACCTCGCCCAGGCGTTTACCTTCGGAGGCGGCGCAGGTTTGAAGGTCGGAGTGAACTCCACCTTCTCTGCTTTGCCTTGCGGCTGGCGGCGCCCTGGGTGACGCTTGTGTTTGGGTGCCTTGGGACACCCGCGATAGCTCGCGGGGTGCCACTTCTCCCCGCACAAGACGCAGGCCGGGGGCTCCGCGCATTGCGCTGGTCGAGGGCACTCCGGCGTGCCGTGTTTTCCGAGGCACTTCACACACCTCGGGGTGTGTTCGCAGTTGCGTGCCGAGTGCCCGTATAACTGGCATCTGTGACACTGACCAGGCCCCCCGCGGTTGCGAGGAGCTTCGGCCCGGATGCCCTGAAGGGAGCAAACCGATTTAATATTAAAAATTTCCTTTCCCTCTTGCTCACGCAAGGTCGAGGACGACGAGAACCATGTTAAATGGTTGTTTGTTGGTGGTTCCGCGCATACGGTGCACCTCGTGTGCAGGGTAACCCTGCTCTTTGAGGTCCGACAGAATGTCGGCCTCGTCTAACTCTCTGGGGACGTTCCTAATAACGACCCTCAGACGCTTCTCCTCAGGCAGGGCGTACGTGTGGAAACCCACACTCAGCTCTCTAAGAAGAGATGTCAGGGCGCGGTGGTCCGCTACCTCTCTAGTCTCTAATTTGATGAAAGATTGGTACGCCCTCGCCTGGAAGGAGAGCGTCTTCGGGATCCTATTTTTGATAACTAACCAGCGGCCTCGGTCTCCTATAAAAATAGGAGGCGGGCGCTTGGTCGGAGGCGGTACGCGGGCTTTAGCGGGCGCGGGCGCGGACGCGGGAGTGGAGCCAGTCGTGGCCGCGGCTTTCTTGGCGGGTGTGCCATCAAGAGAAGGCGATTCGCGACCGCGCTTCTTCTTGCGACTGACGGTGATGAAGCCGTCAGCATCCGACGCGACACTCTCCGCTCTCGACGGTAGAGCGGTTTCCGGCTGGGCCGGTGAAGCACTGGAAGCCTGAGGGGCTTCCGTGCGGTCAGGACTGACCGCGGGGACCTTAGGGGTCGCCTACGCGTCAAAGTACGCCTGAAGGACAGGCGGGCGGGCTGATCGGGTGATCACCTTTCTCGGTTTGACTGAGGCCACGGAGCTTGCGTCGGAGTCATTTCCTAATTCCATTTCGGATTCTCCGTCGGAACCCGAAACGTCGGATGACGAGTTATATTTTTTGGATTTCACTCTAAAAGCGGGATCCACTGTCTGATCTATTGTTTCTTTAATTAGCGGAGCGATCTTCTCCGTAAATAATCTATCTAAGAGAGCGCTGAAGACGCCCTCGTCGGGAACCATTGGTGAAGCCATGGTTGTTATTAATTAGGTTAAGTGGGTGACAACCCCCGCTGCCCGAGTCAGGCAGAGGGGGAATACAATAATAAAGTGGACAACTATAGTTAAGTTGTACACTTGCACATTAATAAATAATATTAATAATAATAAAATATGCAAAATTAAAAGAAATTAATAATAGTAATTAAGCCTAAGACTTAGCTTTGCTGGATGTAGACTGGCTGGGCCGGAATCCCGATGCACGCTGTGCAGGCCCCCGCGGAGAAGACACACACGGTACGAACTGCAACTCACAAACACACACGATTAGCGTGCAGAATCGCGAAACACAGCACAGGTGCTAACTAACACGATCGTAAAACCGGGTAATTAACGCAGATAATAACTAAGCTACGTTCCGCGAAGGAACGTAACAGGTGCGAGACTCAAAGAGTCCCGAACAATAGCTAGCCCAGGTGGCCTGAGCAGATAGTGCGATAACGCAGGTAATAAAAATATTCGAAGGAGGACAGATAACGCGGCACGTGTGCTCGCGTTGCCTGCCTGAATCGAACTAAAACATCAGTATATTTATGTGTTCTTGTTCACTGCATAATATTAATACAACTGCTCCATCTTCACGGACTGATGATGTAAATGAAAATGAAAGTGACGGTTATATTGTAGATAACATAGAAGAAAATGGAGGAATAATGTCTTGTTTACTAGATACACAAGCTTGGTTATCTTGTGAATATATATAGCAATTAGTGTATATTGCTGGTTTCGTGGTAAGATCTCTTTGTCACCATTTAAAATGCATGGGTTGCATCGACTTGTTAACTGTGAACAGTAAGTTTGAGTACCATAAATTAGTAAGCTCACGAGGTGGAGGTGCAATAATAATTACCTCAAGCGATGTATATGAGGTATATTAAGGTGCAAAATTTGTTATATATGGTATGTAGTTGTTTATATTAAAATATTTTAATTGTTAAGCTTGGTGAAAAATAGTAAACCTTACACTCTGCTTACATACTAATTGATACTCCTGATACTCTATATCCATCTTAATCTCTCATAGCCTGATTTTTTTTTTAATTTGAAATTGAAAATAATGAAATATTAACTTTTTATTAATCCTAATACTTTTTTAATGTATTTATAAATATACAGTTTACATGAAGCAACTGTTTCTTTTTTCAATACTTTTTAATAAGTATTTTTAATTAGGGACTTTTCAGAAGTTTTACTTCTACCGTGTGTGACTTGCACACACACACATATTTTTTTTAAAGTATAAATAAGTATTTACTACATGAGTGTTTTACATAGTACACCTTTATGAAATACTAATTATAAGATATAGGTTTGTAATCAGTAGTATACGTACCTGTACGATACAAAGCTAGGAGTGAAGATGTTCTACTAACTCGCATACGCGCGCTAAACCTGCACGAGACAAAGCTATTGAGGAAGATGTTCTACGTTTTCGCGACCACGCGCTGAACCCTCGAGAACCTCTTGCGCGGCGGCCATCTTGGACTTCAAAAATGATCCCAAATTCGTTCTCTGCACCCTCAAGAACCTCGGATACGATAACCATATTGTTGAAATCATAATTTTGCGCGGCGGCTATCTTGGATTTCAAAAATGATCTTGCTCTGTGCTTCCCAGGGGCGTAAAAGGAATAGGGTAGTCCAAGGCCCACGGCTGTCGTAAGAGGTGACTACGGGCTTTTTGATAGTGGGAGAGTCACGCTGCCGTCTTATGACGTCAGCGCAATTTGGCCAGACTCGTCCGGGTTACTTACCACACTCGCACAGAATACCGGCGTGAAGTAGCGGCCACTAGCACACTAGTGCTATGTTTTGCATAGGTTAGTGTAAAGGACCGGAGGCCATCTCTTTCCCCCCTTCCCCCCCAACCAAAATATGAGAGCGGTCCTACAAAAGATATTACCCCAGGAGGGTACCAGCTCTAGCAGAGCCGAAGAATCCCTCCCCGAGCATTCGCGCTCGGGCTGCCTTTCGTATTCGGGGAGGGCACAGTACCGCGCATTTCATAGGACAGAAAGGGCAGCAACACCACGGCACCCCG
This sequence comes from Leptidea sinapis, assembly GCF_905404315.1. Classification (NCBI taxonomy): domain Eukaryota; kingdom Metazoa; phylum Arthropoda; class Insecta; order Lepidoptera; family Pieridae; genus Leptidea; species Leptidea sinapis. The sequence goes on from NC_066265.1 coordinate 34,227,831, forward strand.
CTCCACGCTTAATGTGGACTTTTGTAACATCAGGGGAATTCACTCTAATTTAAACGCCGTCCACTGGCGCAGTCGGCCTTGTTGTTCCTTACGGTGACGCAGATATCTCGACCTAGCGATACGTCATATTTAACGTACCCCGGGTTCAAAATTGAGCATAATTTTTTGCCTCATGCCGGGGTATGTGTGTACGTTAGAGAGGATATCTGCTGTCGCCGTCTCGGCAATTTTGAGGGTAGGGTACCTACCTGTCTACTCTCTGGCTCAGCGTAGATTTAGAAGACCGCGTCTGCATCTATGTGTGTCTACAGTATGTGTCTACAGGTCCCATAGTGGTAATGCAGACACGGATCACCTCATGGGCTGTGTTCAAGCGGCGTTTGATGACGTGCTTGCAGAGATCCTCTCCGCTGAAATCGTAGTCTTGGGTTGAGTCGCCAACGCGGCTCCTGAATGTGGATAGCCACATGCCGTCCTTATTAGATCTTCTGCTGACTACACATCCCGATACTTACCAGGTCTCTGTCGAAGCCCCTCTCGGAACGTCCGACCATTGCCTGGTCAGGAGTGTAGTGCCTATCCGACGCCAACGTCGCAGACCAACAGCGATCCGCCGCGTTTGTTTCCCTTCGGATGATCCTAGTGCCTGCACAGTGCAGTAGCCGATGTAATACTGCAGGGCATGGATATTTTTATACCAAGCTCTGTAGTACCGATCGCTGGCAGATCACAGCCCTGGTTCGATGCGTCAATTAAACCAGCATCACCTGCGCAAAATCGAAGCACGTCGTCAAAATCGGTGAGCAGCTTTCCACTTACGTGACCGGAACACGCAAGTTCTGGTCGATGTCGAAAGCTGCTCTTGGTAACTTCAACCAGCCGTCCATGCCGCCGTTGCCAGACCTCCATGCCTGAAGTACAGTTCAGACAGAAAACTGTTCGGCGAGCTCTGTTTTCGTTGAACGTCAGGAAGTCGAGCGGGCTGGATGGCATTTCTCCAATCGTGCTTAGAACGTGTGCCCCTGAGTTGACGCTGGTGCTAACGCGTTTATTCCGGCACTCTTATTCCAAAGGCGTAGTCCCTGACTCATGGAAGTCAGCCCTTGTCCATCCGATTCAAAAAAAGGAGACAGTTCGGATCCGGCAAACTACAGGCCTATTGCTATCACTCTCCAAAATAATGGAGAGCATAATTTACCGCCAGCTCTTGGCATACCTTGAGGGTAACCAGTTGATCAACGACCGACAGTACGGCTTTCGCCATGGTCGGCCGACTGGCGCTCTTCTGGTATACCTAACATATAGATGGGCGCCAGCTATTGAAAGCAATGGGGAAGGCCAGGCAGTTGGCCTGGATATAGGGAAGGTCTTTGATCGTCTATGGCACAAGGCGCTCTTCTCAAAACTTCCATCATTTGGGCGTCCCGAGAGCTTATACAAGTTGACCTCCAGGTTCCTCAGTGGGCGCAGGTCGTTGTCGACGGTTATTGCTCGAATCCCAAGCCCGTGAACGCTGGAGTGCCCCAAGGCGGTGTGCTATCTCCCACGCTGTTTCTTGTGCATATCAATGATATGTTGGACAACTCCAACATTCATGCAGCATAAATTTTTGAATGCAGTAATGACTGGAACCGCTTAATTGAAGAGTTCCGTTACTTTGCCATGGATTCCGTAATCAGAACCTAACCAAACTCTCAGCAAACTATCTTTGAATTATATCCTTTCCAATAAAATAGGAATCATCGAAATCGGTTCGCGCGATATTGAGTTATTCGTAAATTTATCATCCACTTTGCTATACGTATGTATAGCCAAATTTAAGACTTTTATGGTTTTCTCATGGATGCCATTGTCAGATCTGGACCAAATTACAATGGGCCACACAAGAAGAACCAGCTTTTAAATAAAAATATAATTATCAAAATCGGTTCACCTAGTGGAAAGTTTTGAGGTAACAAACATAAAAAAAAAACCGACGAATTCAGAAACTCCTCCTTGGAAGTCGGTTAAAAATATGCTGTACTTGTTATTAGATGATAGTTTTATCTTGTTATCTGTTATTGTACCTACTTGTAAATAAATAAATAAATAGACTCTATTGGACGAGCCCCTAGCAGACGCTCGGAGAGTTAGTTGAAAATCAGAGCGTCTCCGCTCGAAGGCGGACGGGACCTTAAGAGGACGGCCTACACCAGTGTCATCAAACACAACGGGCGGGAATGCGAAAATTGAAGCCGAGACCCGCAAGCGGGGTCACTCGAAGGGAAAAGGAAGGTGACGCACCTCAAGGTTTGTTGCCTCCTAAAGTACCCCAGTCTCAGCTCCAGCGGGTGCCACATTCTTGAGAGCGGGGGCTTACAACAGGGCTCGTGCAGAAGCGAGATCGTTGCCGAAGAGGATTTTTTTTTATTATTCCTAGTAGGCCTACCATCCCTGTCAACTTACGTTCCAGGGCCGAGGAGCTACTAGGTATGTATAACTAATTTCTCACTACCATAAAACCGTAGGGGTTGTGGGTTGTATTATAAGTTAAAATCATCAGTTTTATTTATTTCTGTCGCTTACCTACTAACATTTTTAATCAATTCCTTATTTACTATTACAAACATCTTACAGCTAACAACTTTGTTTTCTTACATGTTTCTTAATGTCTACTTATATTCTATCGCATGCATTCTATATCTATAGTATTTACAGTTTGATTTCCTAAACTATTGACACGGGAGTGGGTCAGGGATTGGAAATAATACTCCGCTTATAGGAACGAGTCTTTATTTGCGTTCACTTTTTCTGAACTTGCACTTCGCCGGTCTGCCGCTGTTCCTCTTGTGGACGGCGGTACCTTCAACGCGTCACACCGCACAAACACTAAGTCTCTTCTATCTTCTGCTTCTTCTTCACCTGGATCACTTTCCACTTTTCACTACTTCTTCTTTTCTTCTTCTTCTTCCTTTACACTTTAGAGTCAGAACTAGAACTGCCGTAGGCCACGCTTAGTATGACTTATATACCCCCGGATCTGTTCTATTTTCAAAATGATTCTTTCATTCCATCTTTAAATTTAAATTGTACTAGAAAATTCTTTTAACTGTTTTATCCTGCTTACACATTTTCCATCCCTTTTTTTCTGTTCGATTTGATCCTGAACTTACTAGAAATTTCCATTAACTTTACAAAATTCCATACACTGGTAGGTGTATCGAACCCGGGTCTACAGCGTCTAAAGTAAACACTTTTACGCTAAAACTGCGAGTATTGCTGACGGAGCTGTTGAAATTATCAATGTCATGAAGTTTGAGAACACTCGTCATGTACGTTGCTGCACGATATGACGTTTGACAACTCTCGTCATATACGTCGAAGCGTTGCTACGCGACACTATCTTATTCTAGGCACATTCACTTACAGACTAGGGATGTATTATGGGCCCTATGCATTGGCATAGGGAACCATATTATACATATTTTACTACAAATTATATTATAACCTATATTTGATTTAACCTAATACTGGTTGGACGTACCTTGGACGGCTTTCCGAACCAACAATTCCATCTTAAAAGGACTGAAGATAAAAGAGAAGCTATCGTCGACTGTGCAACTAAAAAGTGAAAAAGTTATTTGGTCACATCTCCAGAAATGAAGGATCGATTGGGAGGTTGATAGTACAGGGCTAGGCGGAAGGAAAAAGAGCGAGAGGACGCTAACCAACGCGATGGACAGTTCTTATCTAAGCAGTGACCCAGACATCTGGAGGACTCCCGCAATGTTACAAACCGCCAAAAGTGGAGGAGTATCACGCGGGAGGCAGTGCGACCCAAAAATAAAGAGACCAACGGCGACTATACTAGCGGCACGCTATGATAGCCGTTTTGACGTTTGTCCACTCATGAAGTTTCGTATTAATTAATAATTACATTGAAGGAGCAAATTACTGTTCTTTATTGTCAATAGTGACGTGCAGTTAGTCATAAAAATTTATCGAATGTATAATTTTAGGACACAAAATTTATTTATCAAATTGATTTCTAAACTTTATTAGGGTCCCGCGACCATTTATTTTTTATTTTTATAAGATTCTAATTTTTATTAGGTTAAATCAAATATAGATTTTTTATTGTGGCTTTTGTATATAATAGACATGAACATTGTCTACTATTACAGCCTGTTACCGCCTGTGATTCATATTTTTTAGTTCACTCTACGAAATGATACGATCCATGAGTCGCGGAACCAGTTCTTCGGCTCTCGAAGTCCGAGCATTCGTTCATTCCGTATCAAACCTTCAAGCACGCCATACTAGTTATTACACATAATATTGTATTTAATAATGTGTCAGAGTTTGTAATATATACATTTAAGTTCACAAATCTTTTATTTATGTTCAAGTACTGAACATAAAAGTGGCGACCGTGACAGGACTCGAACCTGCCGTCTTGTATAAATAGGAAATAAGCAAGCAAAGCGATGAGTAGTTATAGTTTATTATGAGAATGAATTTGAAACGATCAATTGATATCATGAACAACTAGATAATTAAAGTGCTTAATTGTTATAAGTGAAATGAAATAGAATCAATGAAGTTAGAATAGCTATGTCTAATGCGAGCAATAAGTAATAATAGTTGCAGAGCTGGTAGATTAATATTATAATTTAGAAAATAGGCCTTTTAGCAAAGTGATAATTGTATTGGGTTATATTTTATACTTAATGTATTACATTTAAGTGTACTCAAATATAATTAGAATTGGTAGCAGTTGATTAAAGGAATAAAGAAAAGGAACGGGCTCACTTTTTGGCTGGCATAACCGATGCTGTGACGCGATGGTAGGAATCTAGACGTCAGCTGGCTTGCACGTGGCTGCAAAAACGAGGCTTCCAAAATCTTCAATATTTCTCTTGATTGTAAAATATAAATATGGCTTGATCTGCTCCGCTGCCGGACAAGTAGTGCTTTGATTTGCCACACACTCCCAAACTTCTGGATTACTTAATTACTGTGCACGTGGCAATCTTGCGTAGTAGGTTCCGTTGACCTTTGGACCGACGCGATGAATTGACAGAATCAAGTTATTTGTTGTAATTAAATATCACGGTCGCCACTTCTTCTTCTGAGGTATTATTATGTACAGCTTTAGTAGACATCATCAATCCTACCACAATAAAATCACTACTAGGGCACTGTTAGACAGTGGAAGCCAGACATCTTTTATAAAGGAATCTTTTAAAGAGCAATTAAATTTAATTCCAATACACTCTGACACACAAAACGTCATAGGTATAGGTAATGTGCCATTAAAACTTGTTGCTGAACGCTGTACGATACGCATACAGTCAAAGATCAGTACATTCAATGTTTTGATATCATGTTTAGTTATACCCCAAATTTCCGGAAAGCTACCGAAATCGTTCATACACACTACACATTTAAATTTAAGTTCATTTGAATTAGCAGACCCCAGCTTTTATATACCTTCTGAAATAGGACTGCTTATAGGTGTATATATTTTGGGACCTGATTGGTGGCAAACAGCACTCCATGGGAGAAGGCAATCCTATTCTTCGCTAATCAAAATTAGGATGGTTAATTGCGGGTCCTATTTACAGTTATACTACTACCAATTCTAGTCCAAAAAATCACATACAATGCAACTTCTCTAGCTTCGATCAAGAGGTTCCTACTAACAATCTCATAGATCTTCATAATGATTTAAAAAAGTTTTGTTAGCTTGCCACAAAAACCTTTACTCACAGACGAAGAAAGGGCTTGTGAACAACATTTTTTACAACGCACAAAACGTACCAAAGAAGGGCGTTTTTGCCTAAAACTCCCATTAAAGCGATCACCGGAATGCCTAGGGCGTTTTTGACGCTTCAGCTCGCACAACGTCTGGTATGTCTATACACGATATACAAATGATAGGCCCTACGATCCAAGACTCTCTTTTCAATATCCTTATCTGTTTTCGTCTGTATCACTATGTGTTATCAGCCGATATTGAGAAAATGTATCGACAATTGTTAATTGACGAGTCCGATCGAAACTTCCAATTAATTTTATGGCTGATGCGGATTAGGTTAGGTTAGGTTAGGTTTTTTTTAATTTTTATTTACTAGTGCCCTACCTCCCTGGCAACTTACGTCCCAGGGCCGAGGAGCTACTACGGCTACTTCCTCCCTGCCATTGAGCGGCAGGGTTTGGGGGTCGGTAATACTTTATTTAATATACTATATACAGTATGGTCTGAATACCTATGAAATAAATAAAAAATATAAGTAATACTAGTCCACAGAACTATCGCAAAATTAATTATATAATTAAAAACTTTAAATTGAAAAAGTGAAATTATCAAACAAAATAAATATTCAAATAAATGTAGTAAAATTTAACAGTCTATATCGAATCTAATATAAGTCTAATCGATCTGCGAAGGCGGCAAATTGTAGGCTTTACCTTTGATTAATTTGCGACGTAATTTAAATTCACTATGTTCATTTATACAAACACATATTTATTTCGGGATACCTATCTGAACTGAACTTAAAATTGAATATTGTGCATTAGAATAATAATGGAAACGTAAATTTTCAAATTTTCTAAATGTCCACCACATTCTTGATGAATACCTACACAAGTTACATCACCGTACAATGTTGTCCCGAAAAATAAATGTCAAATTCACAGTTATAATAATAATAATAACAACTAACTTAAAAACACAATTTACACATACACAAAGTCAAGTACCTAGTTAATAAGTGTCTATTTCACTAATTGCATTTATTAATTTTAGTAGCTAAAAGTTAAATTATCAAATACAATTACTTTTTACTTACTACGCTAGTTAGCTAGAAATTCAATTAATAAGTACGATTAGTTTTTCATAGTCAATCGCGCAAAAAGTATGAAATCACTGCGAAATACAAATTAGCCTATTTGCCCAGAAGACTCGCGATAAACTAAAGTGGTGCTCAGTGCTCACTTAAAATAACGAAAAAATAATTCCTTAATAGGGAATTCCGCACAATTATAGTTTATCGATACTTTTTTATGCTTATTTAGCAACCATCACCAAATACCTAAAAATGGCTACTTTTTTTGTGTTTTTCGAATATCTTAATAATTTTAAGAAATTATTTATTAGATAAACTTTTTTTATTAGTTTTCAAAGAACTTTCTCCCACGTACAACCTAGCAGGCTGTGGAATGAACGTCCTTGTGCGGTGTATCGTGGACAAATGTCAAAAAAGTATGTACACATTTCTAAAGGTCTAGCAATGCTCATTTCTCCATAAAAATCCTGAGTATCAAACGGGCAAGTTGGTACGATTTTTAACAATTAGATTGCTTTGTATTACGGAAGATGTAAGGCATACCTACCCTACAATTCTATTTTATCGATACTTTCCTACACATACACCAATAAGATAAACTAGCCTACAAACTATAACAATTATTAATAAATTAATGAATGGGTAAATTTTGTAAAAAAGAAATCATTTTCGTAAGTTCAACTTACAAAACCACTGTTTTCTGAGTGATTTCTTGAGCAGCAAATAGGTAAGTTGGTACGATTTTTTATAGGTTGCTTTCGAATTACGTAACACGTCAAACAAGTAATAAATCGTTATTGTTAAGTTCTTCCTTATTCACAATAATTATCTCTCAACTCCTTTATAATTTATAAAAACAAAATCACGAAGCTGTTTAGTTTTAAATACTGTAGGTGTAGTGTATTTTTACAACAATCATTACAGAACAATTTTAAAATAAACTTAAATAACTTATTGTCTATTGATTACTACTCCCTTTAAAGAAAGCTAATTATCGATTGAAGATATTTTTACACTATCCCGCCCATACGAATTTCGAGCTTGCTTTGAATCGCGCCGCTCGCGACCGTCAAAGAGACACCGCCGGCACGTGTACGCTGCTAAAGAAAACCGCCACTGGCGGCAAGGCCGTATTATTATTGAAATATTCAAGTTCATTGAACCCTTGACCCAGTTAACTAAAACTATACAGTACGCATAAATTTGTGCAAAATGAAAAGTCTATTTTTTGACAAAACCAATGCACGGATTTCGTTAATTTTTGGTATATCGTCAGCAAATATGCTAACAAGTATGTACCTACATTTATTTCATAGAAGTAAGTTCCATACTGTATAATTACACCCACCTAAGACTAAACACACAATTTTTACTATTAACTACAAAATACTACTAAAATACAATTAACCTCAAATCAACTTATTATTTATAATAACATTTTTTTTTATTTATTTACAATATATCTTAAACTAAGTCTACACACATTTTTATAGTCTAATTATAATTAATAACTAAAGTTTAATACAGAATTTCTTAAATTAAAATAAATAAATCCTTTTTTTTTTAAAGACAAAGGTTGTATAAAGGTATTGCTTATACTTGATATAGGGAACCTTTCTATACATGACGTACATTTTTGTTGCTTTAAACTTATTTTTAGGTTCCTATTTACATTTTTCTTATTACATATAACTAAACTATTTAATTTCTCTAATTTTCCACAATTTATATACATCTTATAGACTATGGTATTTTGACCTTAACATTACTGCCATTTCGTGGCAGCACGTCAGCAAGGATTTTATGACAAAAAGTTTCAAATTTATTCCTCCACGGCTTTGCGATGAGGGCTGGAAGGTTGGCTTCAGCAACGGCCATTCCGGTTTCTACTTCCAGGTCGCATCTCCACCGGCCGAACCTGGGGCATTCGAGCACCAGGTGCAATGCGCTTTCGTCAGTACGACCGTCGCATATGCACACTGGGCTGGCCTCGAGGGAGCCCAGCAATGGATCAATCAGGACGTTCCAGAATATGGCCCCCCCAATCGATCCCTGAACGCACCCCTTGGTCGTGGGCCTCACGCACTCGGCGCCCGCATAACGAATTATGACCTCGCGGTCATTGAGGTAACTGCACACGGTGGAGTACAAATTTCGGGGGCATTTCCTGGCGACCAGCTGATGTTTAATAGCTGGCCACCAGGTGCTGTCGAATGCCCCCTCTATGTCTAGAGATATCATCAATACTACCCTCTTTGCCTTGACCTCAGCTCTGATATGCTCGATCAAGGCAAAGTGGGCATCTTCAGTACTCCGCTGTGGCATAAAGCCGAATTGGCCCCAGTTAATTGTCGGCAGTACGTGCCACTTTATCCGGCGTACCTTTTCCAAAGTCTTACCGTAGACTGTCCAAAGTCCAATCGGACGGTAAGACTTTGGATGATGGTAGTCGGATTTTCCCGGTTTGGGAAGTGTCACGACTGCCGCACGCTTCCAGGGCCTCGGGAAGTATCCCACAGCGAGGCACCTGTTGGCTATCTCTAGGAAGAGCCGCTCATCTGCCTCAATGCTTTTTGCACTGATGTCTGCCGTAAACGCGTCCGATCCAGGAGATTTGTGAGCACTGAAGTCATGAACCGCCTCCCTGAATTCCGCAATGGTGAAGGGCGGATCATCCGCTGCGCAGGCTAATTCGCATAGCGGACGATCCGCTCCCCTCCTTATTGCAGAATGTACGGGAGTGTCATCCTCCAGCCTGTCATCGGGGAAGAACGTAGCTGCAAGGAGTTCTGCACTTTGCTTGGGATCAAGAGCAACTCCGTCTCTCACAAGATGTTTGTCTTCTTGCTTTTTCGAGCTTTGACGGAGGACTCTGTAGATTCCGTCCCACTGCCTTTCGCCTGTTTGCGCGGTACAGTACTCCTTCCAGCTATGGGTCTGCGCCGCTTGCGCGGCAGACTCATATTTCTCCCTGGCTTCTTAGTACTGGCGAATGACGAATTCCCTCCTTGTTGGGGCCGCGCAGCGTATGCGTCTCTTTTTAGTGACCGCATCTCGCTGCAGGACCCAAAGTTCGGAGGTCATCCATGGAGGTTCATACTTCAGTGTTCGTTTCACCTTTGGGATCGCGGCCTCGCACGCTTGTCGAACCGCCTCCTGGTACTCGAGGACAACGTTTTCGATGTCCTCGGGGGCGGTTATGGCCGACACTTTGGAACTGTAGAATAAGTTCTCTTCGGAACTTATCCCAGTTTGCCTTTCGTGTGTTATATATCCGAGTGGTTGGTGCTGGGCCGGGTGATTTCGCACGACCTGCGCGGAGTCCTATCCTTAGAGCGTTGTGATCGGAGCTTCGACTACTCGGCGGAGTGCCTCCAGTTCTTTTCGCAACTCCGCCGTTTGCCCCCCCACATCTGCTTTCTCCAGCCGCTCCGTCAGCAGAAGCATCTGCTCCACATGGCTGGACTCCCTCCTCGCAATGTCCTCCGCATGTCTTCGTTGCAGTTGCTCGACCTGCAGCAGGACATCGCGCCGCGCGCTGTTAACCTGAAGGGTGGCCTCGTAAAGAAAATTGAGGCCATCCATTACAGTCGCTCTTATGGAGCCTTTCAGGTTTCCAGACTTTTCCAATTCCTCCTTGGCTCGCTGGAATACTCCGTTCGCGGTCTTTAAAAGGGTCGCGGTCGGGCTCTAGGGCCCCCCAACGCTACCACGCCTTCCTCCAGATGGCGGGGTGCGAAAAGCTGCATCCGCCTCCCTTTGGAGCGCCTGCGCCAGGGTGCCACTTTCGGATTGTCTAGATCCCGATCCCGCTCCAAACTCGCTCCCGGAGAAGGAGGAACCCTCCCCAGCCTCGATACGACGGCAAGGTACTGTTTTGACCCTTCCGGGGTCCAAAGATGGCCTTTTCACGGTCGCCGCGGAGATCGTTTCGCGGTCGGTGTTCCGGAGTGTTCGAGTCGTTTTTGGAACGTATGTCGACGACATGGTGCTGGGGGAAACAGCAGATAAATATTATTTACAATTACAAAATAATTATTAAAACCTTAAATATGTATATAACTATAATATATCTATCTAAAACTAACTAATCTGGGAACGGTGACAAAAGGAATATGGGGGGTGTGTGTGTGGGGGGGGTGTTAGGTTGGATTTATGATATTATTTGATTTAACTAAGTACTTATATGTAAGCTCTAAAAGGTTCCGGTGTCAAATTTCCAAAATATTGCACCGTTCAAAAGATATTAATTTTTAAAAATTTCTAAATTTCTAAAGTTAGCAAATATTTGGGCTTTTTTATAAAATCTGGAATTTTGAAATTTTGAAAAAAGAAACTGGTAGGGGCAATTGAGGAGAAAAAGACCAGATATACACATAGTGTATATCTAGGCCCGGGGTCAAAAATGAGCTAGGACGCACCGTTCCCGAGATATCCCGGTTTTTCTGTCCAGATCTTCCCGGCGGGCTGGTGTCGCGTTGAGTTGTCCGATTGAGCTGTTCGAAGCGGCGGCTTGTTCCTTGTCTTGTTATCCAAAGACGTATCGCACGCTGAGCTGCTCCCTCGGGATCTCCGACCTCGTGCCACGCGGTTTCGGTGAAAAATGGGAATAAAATCGCCACCGATGGCCATTAAAATCTGGACAAAGTATGCAACGATCCGTCTCGACGAGATCTATCAAATGGTACACTTAAACTAATAGGTTACCGCTTTACTTTTTTAGTTATTTAAGCTGGAACGCTGCCTTTTAAGGGTTATAATAGTTTTTCCTTAATAACTTTTTTTCCCCACTTTTATTTTCTTAGCGCGATACGTCATTTTACAGGTCTTTTTACGGCGCATCCAACGGTGTATTGCACATGGGGGGGAAAACACGTTTTGTGGTACCTGGTGCCACGCCCTATATCACTTTTCTCCAGATATCTCCTGAACCCGTAACCGGAAAAATCCGGGAGTGGGCTCAAAAGGTGTAACTTGCTGAGGTGCACCGTGCGCAATCGAGAAAATAGTGGGGAACAGATCTTATTTAGGCAGCGTTCACACTTTTATACACAAATTTTCACCAAAACACTGTTTTTTCACTAATATTCACTTTTTTATGACTTTGATCCAAACAAAAATTACATGAATGGATTGGCCGTCGCAAGACGCGTCTTCCGATATGTAACACGTGTAGGTTATCGCGAAAAAAACTATTTATGTGATTTTAGGTCTATGGAGCTACTTGTTTTCGCTGCTTACTGTTCAGAGGTGCGACAGAGACTGGGTTAGGTTAGGTTAGGTTAGGTTAGGTTAGGTTAGGTTAGGTTAGGTTAGGTTAGGTAAGGTTAGGTTTTTCTTTTTTTTTCTTTTTTTTTTCGAACTAGTGGCCTACCTCCCTGGCAACTCGCGTCCCAAGGCCAAGGAGCTACTACGGCTACTTCCTCCCTACCATTGAGCGGCAGGGTTTGGAGGTGGGTAATGCTTTATTTAAAAGGAAAAAACTATATATAATTACACCCAACTACCTTACACCTAAGACTAAATACACAATTTTTACTATTAACTACAAAATTACAATTAACCTACTCAAATCAACTAATTATTTATTATTACAATCTATCTTAAACTAAGTCCACATACATTTTTATAGAGAGTCGCTGTGTTGTATCAAGGTCCCTTTACTTAATATAGGGAACCTTTCTGTACATTACTTACAATAAAATTTAATTTTAATTTTCATAACTTAGTTTTCTAATTAAGTTTACTACACATTTTTAAACTAATATATTTTATGATTAAGAGACACGTATTATTTACAATTCTTAAGCTATTTAGTTTTAAATTTTATGTTGCTGCCATTCCGCGGCAGCACGTCAGACAGAATCTTTAAGCAGAAACTTTCGAAGGACTTCCTCAATTCCTTTTCGACAAAAACTGTGAGGTTTGCCTCAGCAACGGCCACCCCGCTTTCTACCTCTAGGTCGCATCTCCACCGGCCGAACCTGGGGCATTCGAGCACCAGGTGCATTGCGCTTTCGTCAGTTTGACCATCGCAAATGCACACTGGGCTATCCCTTAGTCCGAACCGGTGGAGATACGCCGCGAAGCCGCCGTGGCCCGTTATAACCTGGGCCATCAATGCGGAGAAGGGCTCCTCCCTAACCAGCTTGTAAGACGCCGCGACGTCTGGCAGAAACGCCTTTGTGACACTTGCGGTTTGACGTCGAGGGTCTTGGCTCAAATTTTGCGGCGGAGAGTAGAAATCGGCACTCCATCGTATGCAGCCCTCAATTTCGAATGGAGCGCCGCGTCCTTCGCCAAGTGATCAGCCCTCTCGTTCCCCTCAATACCTACATGCGCCCGAACCCAGCGGAACCGAATGGTTTTACCCATTTGTCGAGCCCGCCGGATCAGGTTTTTGATTTCGAAGGCTATCGGGTTAAATGATGATCGATCCTTTAGCAGCTCCAGCGACGACCTGGAGTCACTAAGGATCTCAACCTTCATGTCGGGCATCTTCAAGATGTCCTCGATAGCCTTCGAAATTGCGCACATTTCGGCTTGGAAAACAGAGCAATAATTCTCCAATTTGAGTTTCCTTGCTCTGACTTCCAAGCCTCGCCGCCTGTATGAGATGCCGGCTCCAACCCTGCCCTGTATCTTGCTGCCGTCGGTGTAGACCTGCAGGTAACCCTCTCCTTCTCCTGGGTCATCCTGCACCTCTACCACGTCGGTCCCGGCCTGAGTTTCCTCGAGACAGCAGAATTCTACCTCAGGAGCGAGGGCTGGATGGGGAGCATCCAGGAAGCTAACCCGCTGTTCAGCCATACCATCAATGTCCTCACCCCTTTTATATCGGTACAATTCTGCCGCCTCTCGGATCCTCAGGTCGAGTGGCAATATACCTGACAGGATCAGCGCCGCACTCAAACTGGCGGTTTTGTAGGTCCGGCTGATCTTCCACGCGAACCCCCGCTGAACCGCGTCCAGCAGCTTCCGCACTCCGACTTGATCTACGGCTGGGACCCAGACGCTTGAAGCGTATAGTACGATTGGCTCCACAGCGGCGATGTAGATGGTTCTGACCACCTCTGGGTTCAGACCCCAGGTTGTCTTAGCCGCCCTAGATAGTTTTTTCGCCTTTCGGCAACCTTCGGCGACATGTGGCTTAAAGGACAACCTGTGGTCTATAGTAAGGCCCAGGATTTTGGTTTCAGTTACCATCTTTATACATTCGCCGCCCATGGTGATCTGAATAGGTGTTAGTTTCAGTTTCTTAGTGATCACCATGGCGTTGGTCTTATGTGGAACAAATCGCAGCTTGTTGTCCAAGCCCCAATCGTAGACCCGCTGGAGGACGGAATTAGCGGTCCGCGCGATAGTCTCCGGAGAGGAGCCCGAGAAGACGAGCACTACGTCGTCGGCGAAGACTTGCACGCGTAGGCCCTCTTCCTCGAGGGCGCCCAGCAATGGATCGATCAGGAGGTTCCAGAATATGGGCCCCCCAATCGATCCCTGAACGCACCCCTTGGTCGTGGGCCTCACGCACTCGGCGCCCGCATAACGAATAATGACCTCGCGGTCATTGAGGTAACTGCACACGGTGGAGTACAGATTTCGGGGGCATTTCCTGGCGGCCAGCTGATGTTTAATAGCTGGCCACCAGGCGCTGTCGAATGCCCCCTCTATGTCTAGAGATACCATCAATACTACCCTCTTTGCCCTGACCTCAGCTCTGATGTGCTCGATCAAGGCAAAGAGGGCATCTTCAGTGCTCCGCTGTGGCATAAAACCGAATTGGCTCGGGTTAATCGTCGGCAGTACGTGCCACTTTATCCGGCGTACCATCATCTTTTCCAAAGTCTTACCGTGGACTGACAAAAGTCCAATCGGACGGTAAGACTTTGGATGATGGTAGTCGGATTTTCCCGGTTTGGGAAGTGTCACGACTGCCGCACGCTTCCAGGGCCTCGGTAAGTATCCCACAGCGAGGCACCTGTTGGCTATCTCTAGGAAGAGCCGTTCATCTGCCTCAATGCTTTTAGCACTGATGTCTGCCGTAAACGCATCCGATCCAGGAGCTTTGCGAGCACTGAAGTCGTGAACCGCCTCCCTGAGTTCCGCAATGGTGAAGGGCGGATCATCCGCTGCACAGGCTAACTCGCACAGCGGACGGTCCGCTCCCCTCCTTATTGCAGAATGTACGGGAGTGTCATCCTCCAGCCTGTCCTCCGGGAAGAACGTAGCTGCAAGGAGTTCTGCACTTTGCTTGGGATCAAGACTCACTCCGTCTCTCACAAGAAGTTTGTCTTCTTGCTTTTTCGAGCTTTGACGGAGGACTCTGTAGATTCCGTCCCACAGGCTTTCGCCTGTTTGCGCGGTACAGTACTCTTTCCAGCTATGGGTCTGCGCCGCTTGCGCGGCAGACTCATATTTCTCCCTAGCTTCTAGGTACTGTCGAATGACGAATTCCCTCCTTGTTGGGGCCGCGCAGCGTATGCGTCTCGTTTTAGTGACCGCATCTCGCTGCAGGACCCGAAGTTTGGAGGTCATCCATGGAGGTTCATACTTCAGTGTTCGTTTCAGCTTTGGGATCGCGGCCTCACACGCTTGTCGGACCGCCTCCTGGTATTCGAGGACAATGTTTTCGATGTCCTCGGGGGCGGTTATGGCCGACACTCTTTCCACTCGGATTTGGCGGATTTCGAACTGTAGAATAAGTTCCTTTCGGAACTTATCCCAGTTTGCCTTTCGCGTGTTATATATCCGAGTGGTTGGTGCTGGGCCGGATGCTTTCGCACGACCAGCGCGGAGGCCTATCCTTAGAGCGTCGTGATCGGAGCTTACCATAGCGGGGTCCACCCACCAGGATTCCATCCTTGGCAGGATACTTTGGCTGCACACCGTAATGTCGACTCTGCATGTGCAAAGCCGACCTCCTCGAACCACTTGGGGTGGGGGGGGAGGTTTCGTGGGGAACAATATTGGGATAGGGAAGATTTTTGTTAGGGGGGGGGGGGGTTAGAGGAGATGACAGTTAATTGGTTAAAAATGGCATGTAGGGTGTTAAGAATTAGTAGGGTGTAGATTTGGTTGTACCTCTGATGTTGTCCCGCGATTTCGTTGACCTTCGGCGATGTGGTGTGTGACCGGCGTTATAGTTCGGCAGATCCAGATTTTCAGCGTTGTCGTATCATTGGTAAGAAGCTCCGCGTGCTTCCTTCTCCCATACAAAGCCAAAGAGGTTATGAATGGCACACTTATGTTAGGATATCTTCGCAATCCAATGTCCGATTGTTTTCAAATTTGGATTGCTGGACAGGTCTTGATCGGCGCTCCAGGAATTAGCGTTGCGTTTCTTGATCGCTGCAGCGACGACTCGGGGCAGTTGGCTCAAAGTCCAGGCCCTGTAACTTTGGAGCGCGCTGCACAAAACTTTCACAAACACTAATCCTGGTGATTTATAAGCTTACAAAACACTGTACCAAATTCCACAACGAAATAAGCACTTTTTACCACTCAAATTATTTTTTAAAGCAGAGCTATATGTAGACGACACGATAGTTGGGTCAAAAAAAAAAGGGTTAGGTTAGTTTTTTTTTTTTTTTTTTTTTTTTTTTTTTTATCGTTCTACCTCCAACATAATCGGAGCCTATTCTTATCATTTCAGTCATTCATACTAGTTCTCGCATTTATTCCTCTCGCACTTTCATGCTACATATTGTGTCTTTCTTGTATCCATCACCAAGCATGCTACATATGGGGGGAGCACCCATTTCTGTATAACTAAGCTACTCTATTTACATTTTTAAATTTATTATCATAGGGGAATGAACATAACAACGAGGTGTATTATTTACATAATTTTTCTTAATTTTTTACATTAATCACTTATATCTATAGTTATTCCATATGCTTAATGCTTGACCATAATATTACACATAATATTAGACAAGCATTATTTAATTACACTTATTTCTTATGATTACTTTTTTACATATTTTCTCGCAAAACTGTATAAAAATTTGTCTTTTCTCACTTTTTATGATTACGCTTATGACATCACTACTCAGTCTTACACCCAATTGTTGCTCTATGTCATACCTCTCCCTTAAAAAGATTGGACATTCCAATAGTATGTGGGGCACCGATTCCACTTCCTCAGGATCGCATAAGCACGACGGGCTCTCCCTACATTTAAACCGGTTCAGGTACTGAGCAAACCCGCCGTGTCCTATCATAATTTGTGTAGTGATGTTTGTCGGTGTGTTCTTCCTAATTATTCTATACGCCTCCACTGCATCCGGGAAAAACAGCTTGGTTGTTGAAGCTGTTTCTTCCACTTTGTATCTACTATTCCATTCCTGAAGCGTAGCCTCCCGGAGGCTACGCCTGACGAATGAAATTGGGCACAGATCATACTCAGGCCTTCGCTTCGAGTTAAGAGCCGCATCTTTTGCGAGTTCGTCAGCTCTCTCATTCCCCATCAAGCCTGCGTGGGCCTTTATCCAACACAAAACAACAGTTTTGCCCTGGAGGGAGGCTGATCTTAAATTTTCCCTGGCTTGTACTGCTAGGGGATGCAGAGAGCTGTAACTCTTGATAGTTTGAAGGGCTGCCATCGAGTCGCTCAGTATTGCAAACGATTGCCCCGCATGTGTTAAAATCTCTTTCGTTGCCCTGCATATCGCCAGGAGCTCTGCCTGATATACGGTAGAATAGTTCGGGAGAGCAAGTTTGAGAGCTTTAGCTTCTGAGCTCCCGCTCCAAAAGGATAGGGAGGCCCCGACTTTGCCCTCAATCTTGCTTCCGTCTGTATAGATACGAACGTCATGTTCGCTCTCGGCATCAACTTGTACCTGATTTGCTAGAATTTTAATCTCCAGGTCGATATACAGAGCGGGATGCGGGCTTCTATTTGCTGAGACCAATCGTTCGACTTCTCTGCCGCAGAGCTTGTGGTATGGCAGTCCCTTTCTGGCCTCGTACAATGAGGAAGCCTCTTTCACTCTTAGGTCAAGCGGAAGTATCCCGGTTAAAAGGAGCGCGGAATTTAGGGACACGGTACGATAGGCCTTACACATTTTTTGGGCTATGCCGCGTTGCACTGTTGCCAATTGTTTCCGAATCCCAAGTTTTTTGGATGCTGACACCCACACACTGGAGGCGTATAGAATTATTGGTTCTATTGTTGCCACATATATGGTTTTAATCACATCTGGGTGGAGGCCCCAACTAGCCTTGGCTGACCTGGTTAAGTGTTTATATATTCCCAAGGCCTTTCTGGATACGCTCGATACGTGCGAATTAAAAGTGAGCTTATCGTCAATAATAACGCCCAAAATTTTGATCTCTTTAAAAATCGCGATATCAAATCCCACCCATAATCAAACGCGGAGTGTCATACTTTAATTTGTGGGTTAGTACCATCGCACTTGTCTTCGCCGGAGCAAATCGGAGTTTGTTTTTGATGCCCCACCTCTGGACACGGTCAAGCACGGCGTTGGCGGCTTGTTCAATTTGCAACGCTGTGTCACCGTCGAAGACAAGCACGACGTCATCCGCAAAAGCCTGACAGTATTCCCCCCGGTATTCCAAGTCCTTTAAGAGAGGGTCTAGTAAAAGGTTCCATAATATTGGTCCACCTATGGATCCCTGAACGCAGCCCTTGCTGGTGGCTCTAGCGTATTCTTCTCCCGCATACCTGACTTTGACCCTTCTGTTGTGTAGGTAGCTGTCAAAAATTTTCCTCAGATTCAACGGACAGTTTTCCTCAGCCAGTCGGACTCTTATGGCTGGCCACCATGCGCTATCGAAGGCTCCCTCTATATCCAGTGATACAAGCGTAACGATTTTCTTGTTTTTCAACTTTTCTTTGATATGTTGTATCAGTGTATAAAAGGCATAAAAGGCATAAAAGGCATTTATTTTCTCAAAATTGATTCCTTTAGAATTCTTTTTGATGTCATTTCTTATACTTCTAGATACTACTACCGCTTCGGAAACAAATGGCGCTCTGAGAGAGAAGAAGCGGCGCAAGAAACTCTCCCAGCATTCTTTTTTCTGCGCTCTTTTCAATAAAAATATACAATATTGTACAGTCGCTATAAAATAATCACAATCTAGTCCCAGGCTGTCCGATCATTTAGATATTCAGCAGTGGAGTAATAGGATTTACGACAGAGCCATTTCTTTATAAAACATTTAAATTTATTTATAGATAATGCCTGAACAGTGGCTGGGACTTTATTGTAGAAGTGTATACATTTACCCTTAAAGCTATTATGTATCTTATGAAGCCTACTAGAATTAGTTACAAGCAATCCCTTATGTCTAGTGTTATAATAATGAAAATCACTATTAAGAGCAAAAAGGTGACGATTTTTGTGAACATATATTAAATTTTCATAAATGTACTGACAATAAACAGTCATAATATTTATTTCTTTAAATTTTTCTTTGAGAGACTGTCTATAACCAAGCTGATATATAGCACGAACAGCTCTCTTTTGCAGTGCAAACACTATATCAATGTCAGCAGCATGACCCCACAGTAATATACCGTATGTCATGATGCTGTGAAAATAACTAAAGTACACTAATCTAGCGGTCGCAACATTCGTGTACTCTCTAATCTTTCTAACTGCATATGCCGCAGAGCTGAGTCTATCTGCTAGATGGGTAATATGTGGACCCCACTGAAGCTTTTTATCTAACGTGATACCCAAGAAGACCGTAGTGTCCACAAGTTCCAATCTCTGGTCATTTATAAGTACGTTGGTTTGTACCTCCGCTGTGTTTGGTGTAATGAACCGTAAACACTTTGTTTTTTTACTGTTTAAGTGCAGATTATTCGTCTCAAACCAACGTACTATCTTTGAGAGTGCATTGCTTACCTCGTCATCAATATCCGCACGTCGCTTCACTTTAAAAATAAGTGAAATATCATCAGCAAACAATACAATCTCATGGCTATCATCTACCACAAACGGTAGATCGTTAATATATATAAGAAACAAGAAAGGACCGAGAATAGAACCCTGTGGAACACCTATTCCCACAGGTTTACCCGAAGACCGTTTGCCATTTACATCGACTATCTGAACTCTTTCGCTTAAATATGATTTTAACAGATTTAGGGCTCTATTTTTCACTCCATAATGCTTTAGTTTTAGGAGTAAAGTTTCACGATAGACGCAGTCAAATGCTTTTGACAAATCACAAAAAATGCCCAATGCATCCTGTAACTCTTCCCAGGCGTCAAAGATGTGCTCAATGAGTCTAGTACCCGCATTAATTGTTGATAAGCCCCTAGTGAAACCAAACTGATTTTTGTTCATTAATTTACAACAATGCATTTGTAGCTGTTGAAGCAAAAGTTTTTCAAAAATTTTACTAAAAACAGGCAGCACTGAAATAGGTCTGAAATTAGCAGGGTCAAAAGAACTGCCCGATTTAAACAAAGGTATAACTTTGCTGTATTTCATGAGGTCAGGGAACACACCCTCATCTATGCATTCATTAAATATTATTGCTAATTCAGGTGCTATAATGTCAAGTATGTATTTAACAATATTAGTCGAATGGCCCCATAGGTCTTTAGTATTTTTTAGGTTAATTAATTTGAAGATTTTTATTATATAGCTACCTGTAACATACT
Source organism: Leptidea sinapis (assembly GCF_905404315.1). Classification (NCBI taxonomy): domain Eukaryota; kingdom Metazoa; phylum Arthropoda; class Insecta; order Lepidoptera; family Pieridae; genus Leptidea; species Leptidea sinapis. Next base: position 34,248,306 of record NC_066265.1, read on the forward strand.
TAAATTTCAAGTCAGTAGAAGATACTGGTACGTGTAATTTAAGCATATCATATGCTGCTTTTGGCGAAGAGTTAAGGTATTTGGTCGTGACAATCGGGATTTCGGAGAAGTATTTATCAAATTCATTTGCAATTTCTATTTCCGAATTTATAACGCGTTTATTAATATTTAAACAGATAGAGGTGTTACGGCAATTCGATCTACCAGTTTCATTGTTAATTACACTCCAAGTCGCTTTTACTTTATTATTACTGTTTTTAATTTTATCTGCAATGAAACGTGTTTTCGCTTCATGACAAACTATTTTAAAGAGCTTGGAGTATTTTTTTACATATATTTTAAATTCTTCACTATTATTGTAATGTGTCTCATAATAAAGGTCATATAAGCGTTTACGACTTTTGTGGATACCCATTGTTGCCCAATCATTAAAACTATGTTTGTTGTTTACTGTCACCGTTACTGGAGTAAAAATCCTGTCAAATTCCTCACAGAAGGAATTGAAGACTAAGTTGTAGTGAAAATTAGCAGTTTCGCCACAGTGTAAAAATGGTATTGTATTTACCAAATTATTTCTAAACCTCTCAAGACGGCTACCCGTAACTGGTATAATCGTCACCTTTTTACAGGGAGTCCTCGGTGCTGCTCTGTGGCATGAATCCGTACTGGCGAGTACTCATCTTGGGAATTAGGTAAAATCTGAGGCGCGCGACCAGCATCTTTTCCAATATTTTACTAAAAATTGGTAGAAGACCTATGGGTCTATAAGCTCTTGGTGAAGTGTAGTCGCTTTTCCCGGGTTTCCTTAATATAATGACAACCGCCTCCTTCCAAGCCTCTGGGAAGTAGCATAGTTGCAGGCATTTGTTCAGGATGGACAGGGTAATATCGGGAACATTGGTAATGGCGTTTGAGCATATATCTGCTGTAAAGCCGTCAATTCCCGGTGCCTTCTTGTGATTGAAGGACCTGCAAGCTATCATGAGCTCGTGCATTGTGAACAGTCGATCACAGAACTCATTTTGTCCTCCAAGGTTCACAAGGTCAGCCTGCCTCCTCGTTTCCCGATGATCTGTATTATCACTGTTTGGGTCATCCTCCGGATAAAACGTCTCAGCTAGTAGTTTAGCGGAGCCTTTTGCGTCCAGCACCTCACCGTTTTTTACTAGCGGCAGATCTTCTTTTCTAGCTGTTGTTCGTGCTATGACTCGGTAGATGCCCTCCCAGACCCCTTCATTGTCCTGTTTGCCACAGAATTCCTTCCAACTCTCGATTTGGGCCTTAGCTGCCTCGCGTTCGTACTCTTCCTTCTGTTCAAGGTATTCCTGCACAACCTTGGGCCTGCGCACTGGTGCAGCGCAACGGATTCTCCTCTTCATAGTGGTTACCTTTTTCTTTAGGTTCTCAAGTTCCTCCGACCACCATGGCAATCTTAGGATCTCGCTTTTCTTTCTCAAAGGCATCGACTGGGTGCATGATTCTTTTATAGAATCTGAGAATTTTCTTACCATTTCATCAATCTGTGATGGTGAGGTACAATTACTGATTGAATCTATGGTAATATTATTCTCTTCCAATAATTGATTCAGCTTCTTCTGAAACTCACCCCAGTCTGCTTTTCGTGTGTTGAATATTCTGGTAGTTCTGTGGATTTTGATGCCTTTGGATCTTTTTAATGAGATATTAAACAGTATGCCATTGTGGTCCGAGCTTGTAAGTCCTTCATCCACACTCCAGTGGTCCACCAGGTCCAAGATATCCGTTGAGCATGCAGTAATGTCAATGTGGCTGCTATATCTCCGGCCTCCTCTGATGGTGTCGAAGGTTGGCGTTTCTCCTTGATTAAGAATATTTAAGCCCATCTCTTCGAGAGCGCCCGACATATTCTCACCTCTGAGGTCTTCTATTTCGCTTCCCCACCATGGGCTCTTTGCGTTCGCGTCCCCCCCAACTATCAAATATGATGATCCCACTTCTCTAATGATTGCTTTTAATTGGTCCAGGTATGGTTGTATCGGCTCATTTGGCTCGAAGTAATAAGATATCATTGAGATTTTCCAGGCATTGGTTTCGATACCTACTACTGCTATATTGTGCGTGGTGAACTAAGGGTACTGTGTAACCTTTAGGTCATCGTCAAATACGGCTATCGCTGATTTGACAGAGTTTTCACTCGTTTCGTTGCATTGGTAAACACGCACGCCCCTGTGGCTTCTCATTGCCTTTTCAGCGCCGACGTATGGCTCTTGGAGAAGTGCCACCGCAACACCGCGCTTGCAGCCTCCATTAGGAGTTCATTCGTCGCAAGCTTCTTTTTCTGGAGGTTCACTTGTATCACCTTGTACGAATTTTTACCACCTGGGGCGCCCTCAGCAGTACGCCACGGCCGATCTGGCGAGCTTATCCCATTTGCGACGCAGGGGGCAATCCAAACTAAATGCGTTATGCTCGGCATGTTCTAGCTTGTCTTTGGTGCAGTTTTGGCATCTAGGCGGAAGCCCCGCAAGGCGATCAGCGCATTCAGTGCGGAGATGGGGGCCCCCGCAGTGGCTGCACAAGTCCACTTGCTCCCTACAGAAGCGCTTTCCGTGGCCGAAGCCCAAGCAGCGCGTGCATTGCACTAGCGGAGATTGGTCTTCGACCCTAACCCTTTGCAGGTCTATGTGCAAATAACCAATATCAGTGGCCCTTCTCCAGATCACAGGTGACACGCTGATTACTACATTATTGATGTGTGGATTCCTCGCTCTTTTCCTGTACCTAAACTCCACCCGATCATCCTCTTTACCTAGGCTATGAAATATACCCTTATTTTGGTTTCTAAGGGCCCTGATTATATCGTCGTTAGTATTCACAGTAAGGACACCCTTAAGTATCAGAAGTGGGTCCTTATTTTTAATATCCTCTACTGATAACCCCCCCCCCCTTCCTCTCCTATACTTTCCCTTACCTTTTTTAACTCTTCCTTATCCTCACACCCGATTACTATTTTCCTATCTTTGGCCTTCCTTATTTTATCTATTTTTATCCCCTTTGTTTTTGCCTTTACTGCTTGCCTAATTTTTTCAATTACTCTCTCTCCTGTATCTTGTTCCTCTTTTGATGTAACTATCACAGAGTGCATGCTCACTGGTATTCGATGGGGATTGGGAACTCTTCTGTCTCCTGTTACTTCACTCACGTATGTTGTTTTCCCGAGTGCGGCTTTGTGATCTGCCAGTCTTCCCTTTAGGTCCTCTATCTGAGCCATGCTTTCAGTGATCATTTTGCTGTGAGCGCAAAGGAGAGAGGGAAGTGTTTTTTCCGCGTCAATATTTTCCTTGTTCCCGAGCGCTGGTACCAGCTGTGGTGATATTTCTGCCGTTCCTGTTTTCACAGCTGCCGTCTCTTTTAATAACTGGTAGAGATTGTCAATTGCCATTATAATACCCTGCTTGAGGTCTGACTTAAGGTTTCGCGATTGACTTACACACGTTTTTGCCCTTTGGACCCAGATCCGCGCCTGTGCCGTCCTGTCTCCCTGTTTGGGCAGACTTGGGGATACTCCTGGATTGTCTGCGCCTCCCTGTACGTCCTTTTGGGCTGCCGTCTGTTGTAGCGGCTGTTTTTTGACGGTGTCGGCATGTTTTGTTGTGTTCTCTACACTCGCTACCGATGTAAAAGCCTCCCACTTCATAATGCTTCTTCTAACGGTCGAGGTTGATTGTCCTGCGCTGGGGGGTGACTTGACGCTATCCGTCTTTTTTGGGGGGGTTCGTATACCGAACATGTCGGAGGTGAGTGTCAATTTATTAAAATCAAAAGCAATTAAAATGTTAAGTGTAAATAATGTATAAATAAAGTGTAATTAAAAATAAAGTAAATTCGTATATAGACAAGTCGCTATATAGGTCCAAAGATTGTAAACTCAGAGAGTAGAATGGGTGTACTACTGGCAAAAGCCGTATGTACGTACTTAATTATAAAATAATAAGTCTATCTCTATTTACAAAAATGTCAATCTATCAACTAATATAAAGCTAATTATTAAACTATTAGAAAATTTACATAAAAATAAGATTGGTTTTTGATTGATGACGGGTTGTAAAGACCCAGTCAAAACAAAACGGCCAATATAGCCGCGTCCAGATCGTTAATGTGTACCCCAGTTTACAATAATATGCTTAAAAACAAATATTTTAAATTAATACATAAAACTATAAAGAAACTCTCTCAAATTATAAAGCTGCCTTTGCCGACCTCAACGGTGAAAACCGCGTCTCAATACGACGTCTGGAAGCCGAGATATTGCCTACTTTAATTTTTCAAGATGGCGGACAAAATGGCGGCCAAAAGCAAAAAAATACGTATAACTCGCGTTCCAGACACCGCACGGAGTTGCGCGAAGGTTCGCTCAGATCGCCGTGACGTACTCTATGTTTCTAAAGTCAGACTCTACTTAGTAGAGCTGTCAAATTTTTTTGCATCAAAACGCATGGGACGCATAGAACTGATGTGGGGAAGGCAAACACAAAAAACCTCGGCTTCGTAGGACGTTTGGTTGCCGAGATATTGGAGATTAAAATTTTTCAAAATGGCGGCCAATATGGCCGAACTGGTCTAAATTTTTCTTTATTTTCGCCCCCGTGGAGATAAAATACCCGTGTTTGGGCTTGCCTGAAAGGTGATTTTAAGAATAGTTTAATACTGAAATTAAATTTAGAAAATTCCCACCCCCCGATTTAATATTAAACAAAAACTAAGATTTTTACCCAAAAATTTGTTTTAAAAATATAAAAAGGCTTCTAAAAATTTTGGAAAAATTTGTATTGTTAACTTAAATGTGCTTCTATTTAATTCGATTAAATTGAAATTTCTAACTTAAGGGATAACACCCCCACGTGTCAAACCCTAAATTTCAAAAATTTATAACTCGGAAAGTACTGAAGGGAAAATTATCAAATTTTGTACAATAATAGTGTTTACTAGGTACTTTAGCAAACACTTATTGAAAATGTAGGTCTTCACGCCGAGATATGATTTTTTGAAATTTGGCCGAAATTTTAATGTCTTATAATTAAAAAACTGCTTGTATTATCCAAGATCTGCAACCACCTGGTGTCTTGAATAGCTTGAGAGCACCGATTTGCGTCACGGGATCTGGTCCAGCACCCACGCAAGTATGACCACGCCGCCACGTGGTACTTGTTTTTTTGGTGTTATTTCCTCGCACGTCGACGGAAAAAATCCAAAACTTCTTTCAGGAGATAAATCTCGTCGAGGCGGATCCGGGAACACCAAAAAACAGGCACCTCACCGCGCTTGTTTGCGCAGCGTATTTTTTTGAAGTTTTTCAAAACTGAAAAACTTCGGTTTTTACCCCCTCCTACTTCGGGGGAGTATATTTAAGAACTCACTTTATCACAGTCTTATAGTGCTTAAAATTGCGCAACTTTTGACGTATAGCACTATAATATACGCGAAACTTTTACCACATTTTTGATTTTTTCAAGTAATTAAAATAAACAATTTTGCACGGATCGAGCTCGGATCAACTGCGCGCGTGTGTTCTCGCTTCAGAGGGTGAAGGGGAAGGGGGTTAGGTTAGGTTAGGTTAGGTTAGGTTTTTTTTTTTTTTTTTATTATTCCTGCTCGGCCTACCCCCCGACACTCGTGGTGCGGGTCGTTGATCTAGCTACGCATACATCTTTCTGGCATTCGTCTCAAATAAGTACAGTTTTATTTATTTGTAGGTATGGTATGATGATGTTACATACATTACAATAACTTACATGGCTAAGATACATCAGTTCTATCTTGCAATTTATGCGACTAATTTATAATTCATTTTGCATTTTGAAGTTTGTTGCGTGCCCCGCGAGGCAAATTTTTCCCACTTCACCGGCAATATTCTTCATTAATATTTATGGGCGAGGGGATCCCGAAGTCTCGCGGGACCCGCCCCACCCTCACTTTTGTTTCTTTCTTTTACATATTTTACTATCTTTTCGCAGTATTTCTCCAGATGCGACCTGGAATTGAACAATATTATAGGCAGATTTGTGCGGGTTATCCTTTTGCCTACCTCGAATTCCAGATCGCACCTGGAAGATGCGAAGATCGGGCAGTCAATTATTAGGTGTTCCACCGTTTGGTCACTGTCATTGTCACAGTTGCAGGTTGGGTCCGTTTTAATTTTGAATCTGTTTAAGTATTGCGCAAATGCCCCGTGTCCTGTCAGAATTTGCGTCATCTGGGGTGTGAAGCGCCTGTCCTTAATTAATTTATATGCAGTCTTTATGTCTCTAATAAACATCTTGGTTACTTGTGCTGTTTCACTTTCCAGATAACGTTCGTTCCATTTGTGCAAGGAGTTTGTTCTTGCCTGTCTTTTTAGGTATGACAACGGGTACGCGTCGTATTCCATGCGAGTCTTTATTTTTTCTGCTGCCTCCTTTGCGAGCGTGTCCGCTCTCTCGTTCCCCGGAGTGCCAATATGTGCCTTCACCCAGAATAGTTCTACTTCAATTCCGCTTCTTCGGCATTCTTCTAGGTTACGGCGAATCTTTGCTACTTGAGGATTGAGCGATCTTCCGCCCGCTATGGCTTCTAATGATGACATGGAATCGCTGTATATCCGCGCGTTCCGCTTTTTATTTGTGACATACGCTACTGCGCTTCGAATAGCCATCAGTTCAGCTTGGAAGACGGTGCAGTACAATGCTAGCTTCAGTTTCTTGCTTGTGACCTCTGTTCCGCCTTTCCATTCTGACCAGGCTGCCCCCACCCCTGTTTCTGTTTTGCTACCGTCTGTAAATATTTGTACCCGTCCGTGATCGTCTATTTCCCCGGGATCATTTACAATCGAGTAACTTAATGTTAGTTGTTTTGCTGGGTGTGGGAGATCAGTGAATGGAGTTTTCAGCTCTATATCCGTGTCCTCCGGTACTATGGGGGATATCCCTCTCCTTGCCTCGTACATTTCCGCGGCTTCCTTGACGCGTAAATCGAGGGGCAGAATACCCGCTAATAGAGAGGAGGCGTTCAAGGAAACCGTCCGATATGTTCTGGAGATCTTCTGCGCAAAACTTCGCTGTATTCTGCTGAGATGTGTTTGCATGCAGACCTTTTTCGCAGCTGGAGCCCATACAGCTGCAGCGTACAATATAATTGGCTCGATTACAGCGGTGTAGATTGTGGCAATTATCTCCGAGTTTAATCCCCAGTTTATTTTCGCGGCCTTGGATACCTGCTTATATATATTAATAGTTTTTTGACATTGAGCTTTTATATGTCTGTTAAAAGTAAGTCCCGCATCAATGTCCACTCCCAGTATTTTGATGTGGTCTTCCATAGTTATGGGAGTCTTGTCCATTAATAAATGTGGAGTGTCAAATTTAAGCTTTCGTGTAACAACCATGGCTTTTGTTTTGTGTGGTGCAAATTTCAATTTATTTGACACTCCCCATCGATGAACGCGAGCTAGGATGTCATTAGCTTTTTTCTGGACCTTCTGTCCCGTCTCCCCATTGAAGATCAGCATGACATCGTCCGCAAAGGCTTGCACGTATTCTCCGGTACTTTCTAAATCTTTTAGTAGTGGGTCTAATATCAAATTCCACATCATTGGTCCGCCTACGGATCCTTGCACACAGCCTTTTGTGGTTGCTTTTTCTATTGTTTGCCCCGCATAATTAATTTGATCTTCTTTTTGTCTAGGTAGCTATCTATGACTTTTCTTAGGTTTAGCGGACATTTCTCCTCTGCCAAACGGGTTCTGATTTTAGGCCACCAGGCGTTATCGAAGGCGCCCTCTATGTCGAGTGATACGATCGTAATTATCTTTTTCTCTTTCAGCTTCCGGCGTATGTGTTCAACTGCGGCATAGAGGGCGTCCTCTGTACTGCGCTGTGGCATGAAACCGTATTGTTGCTTACTGGTTCGTGGCACGAGGTGCCACTTCAGTCGACCTACTACAATCTTTTCATACACCTTCCCCAACAAGGATAATAGCCCAATCGGCCTGTATGCCTTGGGGTCGGTGTAGTCGGGCTTTCCTGGTTTTCTTATTACTACGACTGAGGCCGTCTTCCATCTTTCCGGGAAATATCCTAGATTCAGGCATTTATTCACTATCGCCAGGTATATGTGTGGAGCCGCTTTTTTATTTATTTATTTATTTATAGGACAACCAGTAGTTGTTACATTCTAATATGCTTAAAATATATCAAATATTAACAAATAATGAGTTGAATGTACAACAAATTAAGGTGTCACAACATGCACAGAAAATAATTATATAAAATAAAGCAAAAATTATAAAATCAAGATATGAATTTGAAAAGAAGGAAAAAAAAAGAAGAAGAAGAATATTAATCATATTTTGGCGCCTAACAATCTCGTAATATTTTTTTTAAAAGCAGGTAAAGAATCTTTAAAAATATCTACTTCACCACAGATGGAGTTATAAGTTCTTGATAGACGTGGTATGGGAGAAAATTGCTTAAGGTTAGTTTTGGCAAATGGCTGATGGAACAGGCCAGCTCCGACCTGCTTACGCCTTGGTACTCGGCGGGGAACTCGTAAGCTGATGGAGTGCACGAGTGATGGACTGTCGAACTGATTTCTAATTATTTTGTATAAAAATATTAGATCTAGCATTTGTCGTCGAACAGAAAGACTTTTCAAGTTAAAGTGTCTCAACTTATCGCAGTACGATGGCAATTGCTTATGTACCCCACAAGAAAAAGCAAGGTGCCATAAGAACCGTTTTTGAATACGTTCAACTCTTAATTGGTGAATGTTGTATTGAGGAGACCAAACGATGCTACAGTATTCTAGATTACTGCGCACATAAGCATTATACAGGGTTATTTTAGTTGTTGGATTGCGGAATTTTTTACAGTTACGGATGATGAAGCCCAGCATTTTGGAAGATTTATTAATAACATTATCAATATGAGGCAGAAACGTTAATTTGTTATCAAAAAAAACCCCTAAGTCTCTAATATCAGTTTTATCCTCTAGAATTAAACCATTAATGCTATATTGAGTTCTGAGTATATCGCGGTTGCGAGTGAATGTGATAGAGTAACATTTATTGCTTTCACACATATATCGGCTGTGAAGCCGTCTTCCCCGGGGGCCTTTTTCGGGTGAAAACTGAGAGCTGCATTTTGGACTTCTGACATGGTTATAGGGGGGTCGCAATCTATATTGTAATCCTAACTATTTACCTCTTCGGCCATTTTCCTCACTGTTCTGTGCTCTTCAGTTTCACCTTTTTCGTCGTCATCTGGGAAGAATGTTCTAGCCAGTATTTCGGCAGACTCTCTTTCGTCTCTGAACTTTCCATCTACCCGTAGTGGTAGGTCTTCCTTCCTTTTTTCCGTTTTTCTGATGATTCTATTTAGTTTGTCCCACATCGTTTCTTTTTCCTGCTGGGTGCAAAACTCCTTCCAACTTGCAGTCTGTGCATCTCTAGCTTCTTTTTCATACTTTTCTTTTAATTTCAAGTATTCTCCTATGACCTTTGGTTTCCTGCTGTCTGCTGCACACCGTATTCTGCGTTTCCATGTGGCAACTTGTCTTTTTAGCTTGTCTAACTCCTCTGTCCACCATGCTATTTTTGTTTTTGAGTTATTTCCGATCTTTGGTATTGATGTGTCGCAAGCTCGTGTGACAGCGTCTGTGAATTTTGCTACTGTTTGTTCTAGCTTTTCTGTGTCTGTGATATTCTCAATGTTTTCTAATGTAATTTCTTTCTCAGTTAATTGTTCTATGATCTTTTCCTTAAATATTTGCCAATTTGCTTTCTTCGTAGTGTATTTTCTTGTTATTCCTAATACTTTTTTGCTGTCAGGCTTAGCTAATTTTATTTTAAACTCAATAGCACTATGGTCTGAGGAGATCAGAGCTGGATTGACTTTCATTACATGTGCAAGGAGGTCCTCTGTACAAAGTGTGACGTCAATATGGCTAGTGATTCTCTTTCCACTTCTGACTGTGTCGAATGTTGGCTCCTGTCCATTATTCATAATGTGCAGGCCAAGCTGATTGATTTTAGCTTCGAGAATCTCCCCTCTTTCGTCTACAATAGAGCCTCCCCACCATGGGCTTTTAGCATTAGCGTCCCCTCCGAAGATTACTCTGTTTCGTGAAGTCTCAAGAATATCTTCCATCCGGCCAAGCTTATGTCTCTCTGGTTTGGTTCTATATAGAATGAAACCAGAGAGATGTCTCATTTTGTCGTCTTGAGTCGTACCGGCACTACATCTGTCGTGGTTTGTGCGGGGTATTGAGTGATAACAATGCTCTCATCAAAAACCATTATGGCCGCTCTGACGACATCCTCTGCCGGTGGATTGACACACTGTATTATTTTCACTCCTCTGTAATCTTTCATTTTTCCTATTGCCCCTATGTAGGGCTCCTGCACTATTGCTGCTGCAATAATTTTTGCACGAGCCTCTATTATTAGCTCTGTTGTTGCCAATTCCTTCTTTTGCAGGTTAATTTGAATTATTTTATAGGATTTGCTTTGTCGAACCACATTTGTTGCTGTTACATCCGCTTGTGAAACCTCAGCAGTACGCTATCTTGCTCCTCGCCAGAGCGTCCCACTTTTTTCGTATAGGGCAGTCTTCATCAAACGCTCCATGGTCTTGTCGTTCGATGTTTGATTTTTTACAATTTATGCAGGAGGGTTTTTCTGCCGCTTTGTATTTGGGGCAGTCCTCCCGCATGTGCCTTTCCCCGCAGTGGGCGCATGCGCTGGGCAGATCTTCGCTTTCTTTACAATGCTTCCGTCCGTGGCCGTAACCTAGGAATTTCGTGCACTGTATTAACGGCGACTGATCCTGCACCATTACCCTCTGTAAATCAATGTGGATCCTGCCGGCTCTAGTAAGCACCTGCCACAGTTTTGGGGTAGTTTGGAGCACTATGTGGTTTAGGTGAGGATTCCGCGCTTTTTTCCTGTATCTTATCTTAGCTGTTATTTCTTCTAATTTTAGGTCTTTGAGCAACTGTTTATTCTGAGTTTTTATGGCCTCTATTATGTCTGCGTCTGTGTTCGCTGTTAAGACGTCTTTTAATTTGATAAGGGGATCCTTGTTATTTGCGCTACTTATCGTCAGTCCATCTTCTCTTCTAAGTCTTTCAGCTATTTGTTCAATGGTTAGGTTAGGTTAGGTTAGGTTAGTTTTTTTTTTTTGCCTAATAGCCTACCCCCCGGGCGAGGTTATCCCCGGGCCGTGGATTTCGAGCTAAAGTGAAACAACTTGTGGGGTTTTATTGATCATCACAATGTTACTTATTCTAACTTACTTCTAATACATGTTTAGTTTTAATCAAAATAACAATATTTAAGAGTCTTATTTATTACAACATAATACTTAACTTCTTCTAACACACGATTGATTCTTATCTTATAACAATTTTAAAGAGTCTTATTTTATACAATTGTTTCGACTAACTTCTTATACGAAGTTTTTATTCTAATTCTAATTACAATATTTAATATACTAATTTTAAATAAGTGGATAACAAGTATATTGATTACTTTATACTACATTAATTATTTATACTTATTCTAACTTATTTTAATACACGGTTTCCGTGGCCGAAGCCCAAGCAGCGCGTGCATTGCACTAGCGGAGATTGGTCTTCGACCCTAACCCTTTGCAGGTCTATGTGCAAATAACCAATATCAGTGGCCCTTCTCCAGATCACAGGTGACACGCTGATTACTACATTATTGATGTGTGGATTCCTCGCTCTTTTCCTGTACCTAAACTCCACCCGATTATCCTCTTTACCTAGGCTATGAAATATACCCTTATTTTGGTTTCTAAGGGCCCTGATTATATCGTCGTTAGTATTCACAGTAAGGACACCCTTAAGTATCAGAAGTGGGTCCTTATTTTTAATATCCTCTACTGATAACCCCCCCCCCCCTTCCTCTCCTATACTTTCCCTTACCTTTTTTAACTCTTCCTTATCCTCACACCCGATTACTATTTTCCTATCTTTGGCCTTCCTTATTTTATCTATTTTTATCCCCTTTGTTTTTGCCTTTACTGCTTGCCTAATTTTTTCAATTACTCTCTCTCCTGTATCTTGTTCATCTTTTGATGTAACTATCACAGAGTGCATGCTCACTGGTATTCGATGGGGATTGGGAACTCTTCTGTCTCCTGTTACTTCACTCGCGTATGTTGTTTTCCCGAGTGCGGCTTTGTGATCTGCCAGTCTTCCCTTTAGGTCCTCTATCTGAGCCATGCTTTCAGTGATCATTTTGCTGTGAGCGCAAAGGAGAGAGGGAAGTGTTTTTTCCGCGTCAATATTTTCCTTGTTCCCGAGCGCTGGTACCAGCTGTGGTGATATTTCTGCCGTTCCTGTTTTCACAGCTGCCGTCTCTTTTAATAACTGGTAGAGATTGTCAATTGCCATTATAATACCCTGCTTGAGGTCTGACTTAAGGTTTCGCGATTGACTTATACACGTTTTTGCCCTTTGGACCCAGATCCGCGCCTGTGCCGTCCTGTCTCCCTGTTTGGGCAGACTTGGGGATACTCCTGGATTGTCTGCGCCTCCCTGTACGTCCTTTTGGGCTGCCGTCTGTTGTAGCGGCTGTTTTTTGACGGTGTCGGCATGTTTTGTTGTGTTCTCTACACTCGCTACCGATGTAGAAGCCTCCCACTTCATAATGCTTCTTCTAACGGTCGAGGTTGATTGTCCTGCGCTGGGGGGTGACTTGACGCTATCCGTCTTTTTTGGGGAGGTTCGTATACCGAACATGTCGGAGGTGAGTGTCAATTTATTAAAATCAAAAGCAATTAAAATGTTAAGTGTAAATAATGTATAAATAAAGTGTAATTAAAAATAAAGTAAATTCGTATATAGACAAGTCGCTATATAGGTCCAAAGATTGTAAACTCAGAGAGTAGAATGGGTGTACTACTGGCAAAAGCCGTATGTACGTACTTAATTATAAAATAATAAGTCTATCTCTATTTACAAAAATGTCAATCTATCAACTAATATAAAGCTAATTATTAAACTATTAGAAAATTTACATAAAAATAAGATTGGTTTTTGATTGATGACGGGTTGTAAAGACCCAGTCAAAACAAAACGGCCAATATAGCCGCGTCCAGATCGTTAATGTGTACCCCAGTTTACAATAATATGCTTAAAAACAAATATTTTAAATTAATACATAAAACTATAAAGAAAACTCTCTCAAATTATAAAGCTGCCTTTGCTGACCTCAACGGTGAAAACCGCGTCTCAATACGACGTCTGGAAGCCGAGATATTGCCTACTTTAATTTTTCAAGATGGCGGACAAAATGGCGGCCAAAAGCAAAAAAATACGTATAACTCGCGTTCCAGACACCGCACGGAGTTGTGCGAAGGTTCGCTGAGATCGCCGTGACGTACTCTATGTTTCTAAAGTCAGACTCTACTTAGTAGAGCTGTCAAAATTTTTTGCATCAAAACGCATGGGACGCATAGAACTGATGTGGGGAAGGCAAACACAAAAAACCTCGGCTTCGTAGGACGTTTGGTTGCCGAGATATTGGAGATTAAAATTTTTCAAAATGGCGGCCAATATGGCCGAACTGGTCTAAATTTTTCTTTATTTTCGCCCCCGTGGAGATAAAATACCCGTGTTTGGGCTTGCCTGAAAGGTGATTTTAAGAATAGTTTAATACTGAAATTAAATTTAGAAAATTCCCACCCCCCGATTTAATATTAAACAAAAACAAAGATTTTTACCCAAAAATTTGTTTTAAAAATATAAAAAGGCTTCTAAAAATTTTGAAAAAATTTGTATTGTTAACTTAAATGTGCTTCTATTTAATTCGATTAAATTGAAATTTCTAACTTAAGGGATAACACCCCCACGTGTCAAACCCTAAATTTCAAAAATTTATAACTCGGAAAGTACTGAAGGGAAAATTATCAAATTTTGTACAATAATAGTGTTTACTAGGTACTTTAGCAAACACTTATTGAAAATGTAGGTCTTCACGCCGAGATATGATTTTTTGAAATTTGGCCGAAATTTTAATGTCTTATAATTAAAAAACTGCTTGTATTATCCAAGATCTGCAACCACCTGGTGTCTTGAATAGCTTGAGAGCACCGATTTGCGTCACGGGATCTGGTCCAGCACCCACGCAAGTATGACCACGCCGCCACGTGGTACTTGTTTTTTTGGTGTTATTTCCTCGCACGTCGACGGAAAAAATCCAAAACTTCTTTCAGGAGATAAATCTCGTCGAGGCGGATCCGGGAACACCAAAAAACAGGCACCTCACCGCGCTTGTTTGCGCAGCGTATTTTTTTGAAGTTTTTCAAAACTGAAAAACTTCGGTTTTTACCCCCTCCTACTTCGGGGGAGTATATTTAAGAACTCACTTTATCACAGTCTTATAGTGCTTAAAATTGCGCAACTTTTGACGTATAGCACTATAATATACGCGAAACTTTTACCACTTTTTTGATTTTTTCAAGTAATTAAAATAAACAATTTTGCACGGATCGAGCTCGGATCAACTGCGCGCGTGTGTTCTCGCTTCAGAGGGTGAAGGGGAAGGGGGTTAGGTTAGGTTAGGTTAGTTTTTTTTTTTTTTTTATTATTCCTGCTCGGCCTACCCCCCGACACTCGTGGTGCGGATCGTTGATCTAGCTACGCATACATCTTTCTGGCATTCGTCTCAAATAAGTACAGTTTTATTTATTTGTAGGTATGGTATGATGATGTTACATACATTACAATAACTTACATGGCTAAGATACATCAGTTCTATCTTGCAATTTATGCGACTAATTTATAATTCATTTTGCATTTTGAAGTTTGTTGCGTGCCCCGCGAGGCAAATTTTTCCCACTTCACCGGCAATATTCTTCATTAATATTTATGGGCGAGGGGATCCCGAAGTCTCGCGGGACCCGCCCCACCCTCACTTTTGTTTCTTTCTTTTACATATTTTACTATCTTTTCGCAGTATTTCTCCAGATGCGACCTGGAATTGAACAATATAATAGGCAGATTTGTGCGGGTTATCCTTTTGCCTACCTCGAATTCCAGATCGCACCTGGAAGATGCGAAGATCGGGCAGTCAATTATTAGGTGTTCCACCGTTTGGTCGCTGTCATTGTCACAGTTGCAGGTTGGGTCCGTTTTAATTTTGAATCTGTTTAAGTATTGCGCAAATGCCCCGTGTCCTGTCAGAATTTGCGTCATCTGGGGTGTGAAGCGCCTGTCCTTAATTAATTTATATGCAGTCTTTATGTCTCTAATAAACATCTTGGTTACTTGTGCTGTTTCACTTTCCAGATAACGTTCGTTCCATTTGTGCAAGGAGTTTGTTCTTGCCTGTCTTTTTAGGTATGACAACGGGTACGCGTCGTATTCCATGCGAGTCTTTATTTTTTCTGCTGCCTCCTTTGCGAGCGTGTCCGCTCTCTCGTTCCCCGGAGTGCCAATATGTGCCTTCACCCAGAATAGTTCTAATTCAATTCCGCTTCTTCGGCATTCTTCTAGGTTACGGCGAATCTTTGCTACTTGAGGATTGAGCGATCTTCCGCCCGCTATGGCTTCTAATGATGACATGGAATCGCTGTATATCCGCGCGTTCCGCTTTTTATTTGTGACATGCGCTTCGAATAGCCATCAGTTCAGTTTGGAAGACGGTGCAGTACAATGCTAGCTTCAGTTTCTTGCTTGTGACCTCTGTTCCGCCTTTCCATTCTGACCAGGCTGCCCCCACCCCTGTTTCTGTTTTGCTACCGTCTGTAAATATTTGTACCCCTCCGTGATCGTCAATTTCCCCGGGATCATTTACAATCGAGTAACTTAATGTTAGTTGTTTTGCTGGGTGTGGGAGATCAGTGAATGGAGTTTTCAGCTCTATATCCGTGTCCTCCGGTACTATGGGGGATATCCCTCTCCTTGCCTCGTACATTTCCGCGGCTTCCTTGACGCGTAAATCGAGGGGCAGAATACCCGCTAATAGAGAGGAGGCGTTCAAGGAAACCGTCCGATATGTTCTGGAGATCTTCTGCGCAAAACTTCGCTGTATTCTGCTGAGATGTGTTTGCATGCAGACCTTTTTCGCAGCTGGAGCCCATACAGCTGCAGCGTACAATATAATTGGCTCGATTACAGCGGTGTAGATTGTGGCAATTATCTCCGAGTTTAATCCCCAGTTTATTTTCGCGGCCTTGGATACCTGCTTATATATATTAATAGTTTTTTGACATTGAGCTTTTATATGTCTGTTAAAAGTAAGTCCCGCATCAATGTCCACTCCCAGTATTTTGATGTGGTCTTCCATAGTTATGGGAGTCTTGTCCATTAATAAATGTGGAGTGTCAAATTTAAGCTTTCGTGTAACAACCATGGCTTTTGTTTTGTGTGGTGCAAATTTCAATTTATTTGACACTCCCCATCGATGAACGCGAGCTAGGATGTCATTAGCTTTTTTCTGGACCTTCTGTCCCGTCTCCCCATTGAAGATCAGCATGACATCGTCCGCAAAGGCTTGCACGTATTCTCCGGTACTTTCTAAATCTTTTAGTAGTGGGTCTAATATCAAATTCCACATCATTGGTCCGCCTACGGATCCATGCACATAGCCTTTTGTGGTTGCTTTTTCTATTGTTTGCCCCGCATAATTTAATTTGATCTTCCTTTTGTCTAGGTAGCTATCTATGACTTTTCTTAGGTTTAGCGGACATTTCTCCTCTGCCAAACGGGTTCTGATTTTAGGCCACCAGGCGTTATCGAAGGCGCCCTCTATGTCGAGTGATACGATCGTAATTATCTTTTTCTCTTTCAGCTTCCGGCGTATGTGTTCAACTGCGGCATAGAGGGCGTCCTCTGTACTGCGCTGTGGCATGAAACCGTATTGTTGCTTACTGGTTCGTGGCACGAGGTGCCACTTCAGTCGACCTACTACAATCTTTTCATACACCTTCCCCAACAAGGATAATAGCCCAATCGGCCTGTATGCCTTGGGGTCGGTGTAGTCGGGCTTTCCTGGTTTTCTTATTACTACGACTGAGGCCGTCTTCCATCTTTCCGGGAAATATCCTAGATTCAGGCATTTATTCACTATCGCCAGGTATATGTGTGGAGCCGCTTTTTTATTTATTTATTTATTTATTTATTTATAGGACAACCAGTAGTTGTTACATTCTAATATGCTTAAAATATATCAAATATTAACAAATAATGAGTTGAATGTACAACAAATTAAGGTGTCACAACATGCACAGAAAATAATTATATAAAATAAAGCAAAAATTATAAAATCAAGATATGAATTTGAAAAGAAGGAAAAAAAAAGAAGAAGAAGAATATTAATCATATTTTGGCGCCTAACAATCTCGTAATATTTTTTTTAAAAGCAGGTAAAGAATCTTTAAAAATATCTACTTCACCACAGATGGAGTTATAAGTTCTTGATAGACGTGGTATGGGAGAAAATTGCTTAAGGTTAGTTTTGGCAAATGGCTGATGGAACAGGCCAGCTCCGACCTGCTTACGCCTTGGTACTCGGCGGGGAACTCGTAAGCTGATGGAGTGCACGAGTGATGGACTGTCGAACTGATTTCTAATTATTTTGTATAAAAATATTAGATCTAGCATTTGTCGTCGAACAGAAAGACTTTTCAAGTTAAAGTGTCTCAACTTATCGCAGTACGATGGCAATTGCTTATGTACCCCACAAGAAAAAGCAAGGTGCCATAAGAACCGTTTTTGAATACGTTCAACTCTTAATTGGTGAATGTTGTATTGAGGAGACCAAACGATGCTACAGTATTCTAGATTACTGCGCACATAAGCATTATACAGGGTTATTTTAGTTGTTGGATTGCGGAATTTTTTACAAGTTACGGATGATGAAGCCCAGCATTTTGGAAGATTTATTAATAACATTATCAATATGAGGCAGAAACGTTAATTTGTTATCAAAAAAAACCCCTAAGTCTCTAATATCAGTTTTATCCTCTAGAATTAAACCATTAATGCTATATTGAGTTCTGAGTATATCGCGGTTGCGAGTGAATGTGATAGAGTAACATTTATTGCTTTCACACATATATCGGCTGTGAAGCCGTCTTCCCCGGGGGCCTTTTTCGGGTGAAAACTGAGAGCTGCATTTTGGACTTCTGACATGGTTATAGGGGGGTCGCAATCTATATTGTAATCCTCACTATTTACCTCTTCGGCCATTTTCCTCACTGTTCTGTGCTCTTCAGTTTCACCTTTTTCGTCGTCATCTGGGAAGAATGTTCTAGCCAGTATTTCGGCAGACTCTCTTTCGTCTCTGAACTTTCCATCTACCCGTAGTGGTAGGTCTTCCTTCCTTTTTTCCGTTTTTCTGATGATTCTATTTAGTTTGTCCCACATCGTTTCTTTTTCCTGCTGGGTGCAAAACTCCTTCCAACTTGCAGTCTGTGCATCTCTAGCTTCTTTTTCATACTTTTCTTTTAATTTCAAGTATTCTCCTATGACCTTTGGTTTCCTGCTGTCTGCTGCACACCGTATTCTGCGTTTCCATGTGGCAACTTGTCTTTTTAGCTTGTCTAACTCCTCTGTCCACCATGCTATTTTTGTTTTTGAGTTATTTCCGATCTTTGGTATTGATGTGTCGCAAGCTCGTGTGACAGCGTCTGTGAATTTTGCTACTGTTTGTTCTAGCTTTTCTGTGTCTGTGATATTCTCAATGTTTTCTAATGTAATTTCTTTCTCAGTTAATTGTTCTATGATCTTTTCCTTAAATATTTGCCAATTTGCTTTCTTCGTAGTGTATTTTCTTGTTATTCCTAATACTTTTTTGCTGTCAGGCTTAGCTAATTTTATTTTAAACTCAATAGCACTATGGTCTGAGGAGATCAGAGCTGGATTGACTTTCATTACATGTGCAAGGAGGTCCTCTGTACAAAGTGTGACGTCAATATGGCTAGTGATTCTCTTTCCACTTCTGACTGTGTCGAATGTTGGCTCCTGTCCATTATTCATAATGTGCAGGCCAAGCTGATTGATTTTAGCTTCGAGAATCTCCCCTCTTTCGTCTACAATAGAGCCTCCCCACCATGGGCTTTTAGCATTAGCGTCCCCTCCGAAGATTACTCTGTTTCGTGAAGTCTCAAGAATATCTTCCATCCGGCCAAGCTTATGTCTCTCTGGTTTGGTTCTATATAGAATGAAACCAGAGAGATGTCTCATTTTGTCGTCTTGAGTCGTACCGGCACTACATCTGTCGTGGTTTGTGCGGGGTATTGAGTGATAACAATGCTCTCATCAAAAACCATTATGGCCGCTCTGACGACATCCTCTGCCGGTGGATTGACACACTGTATTATTTTCACTCCTCTGTAATCTTTCATTTTTCCTATTGCCCCTATGTAGGGCTCCTGCACTATTGCTGCTGCAATAATTTTTGCACGAGCCTCTATTATTAGCTCTGTTGTTGCCAATTCCTTCTTTTGCAGGTTAATTTGAATTATTTTATAGGATTTGCTTTGTCGAACCACATTTGTTGCTGTTACATCCGCTTGTGAAACCTCAGCAGTACGCTATCTTGCTCCTCGCCAGAGCGTCCCACTTTTTTCGTATAGGGCAGTCTTCATCAAACGCTCCATGGTCTTGTCGTTCGATGTTTGATTTTTTACAATTTATGCAGGAGGGTTTTTCTGCCGCTTTGTATTTGGGGCAGTCCTCCCGCATGTGCCTTTCCCCGCAGTGGGCGCATGCGCTGGGCAGATCTTCGCTTTCTTTACAATGCTTCCGTCCGTGGCCGTAACCTAGGCATTTCGTGCACTGTATTAACGGCGACTGATCCTGCACCATCACCCTCTGTAAATCAATGTGGATCCTGCCGGCTCTAGTAAGCACCTGCCACAGTTTTGGGGTAGTTTGGAGCACTATGTGGTTTAGGTGAGGATTCCGCGCTTTTTTCCTGTATCTTATCTTAGCTGTTATTTCTTCTAATTTTAGGTCTTTGAGCAACTGTTTATTCTGAGTTTTTATGGCCTCTATTATGTCTGCGTCTGTGTTCGCTGTTAAGACGTCTTTTAATTTGATAAGGGGATCCTTGTTATTTGCGCTACTTATCGTCAGTCCATCTTCTCTTCTAAGTCTTTCAGCTATTTGTTCAATGGTTAGGTTAGGTTAGGTTAGGTTAGGTTAGTTTTTTTTTTTGCCTAATAGCCTACCCCCCGGGCGAGGTTATCCCCGGGCCGTGGATTTCGAGCTAAAGTGAAACAACTTGTGGGGTTTTATTGATCATCACAATGTTACTTATTCTAACTTACTTCTAATACATGTTTAGTTTTAATCAAAATAACAATATTTAAGAGTCTTATTTATTACAACATAATACTTAACTTCTTCTAACACACGATTGATTCTTATCTTATAACAATTTTAAAGAGTCTTATTTTATACAATTGTTTCGACTAACTTCTTATACGAAGTTTTTATTCTAATTCTAATTACAATATTTAATATACTAATTTTAAATAAGTGGATAACAAGTATATTGATTACTTTATACTACATTAATTATTTATACTTATTCTAACTTATTTTAATACACGGTTTCGTTCCGATTTTTTGAGCTAACGGCTCGGCACGGATTTTTTGAGCCGTTAGGGTGTTAGTGAATTATCTTGTTTTGTTTTTATTAATTACTTTTTTGGCTATTCTTAAACAGAATTCTAGAAATATGGGCCTAGCTTTTTTGTCCGCCTTGATATCGGCTATGGTATGTATTTCTAATTGTTTGTCTTTTAGTTTTTGCGTTAGCTCATGCCTCTCATAACCATATATCGGACAAACGATTAGTATGTGAGGCACGGACTCTTCATGATGCCCGCATGGGCATGTAGGAGTGCTTTTGCATTTAAACCTATACAAATATTCTGAGAAGCCCCCATGACCAGTGAGGACCTGCGTCAGAACGTAGTTAGGTTCAACGGTACTTAGGATTCTATATGCTGCAATTGCATCCGGAAGGAATATTTTTGTGATTTTACCTGTAGATGTGTTATTATATCTGGTGTGCCACTTTTGCAGTGTTCCTGCTCTTATGATGCGTTTGAGGTGCGACAGTGGGCAGCGATCATAGACCGGCCTTAACTTAACCTTGCTGGCAGCTTTCTTTGCCAACTCGTCCGCTCGCTCATTTCCCTCCCTTCCCGCATGTGCTTTGACCCAGAAAAGCTTAATCTCTTTGTGAGGATTGGACCTCAACATGTCACGGATCTCTGTGGCGAGGGGATTGAGGGAGCGGGTGCCCGCTTCCGCGTCAAGCGCAGACCTAGAGTCACTGTAAATGTTAAAGCCGGTCCCATTTCGCTTTGTTGCCAACTGCACTGACTTGTGTAGAGCTACCAGCTCTGCTTGATAAACACTGCAGAAATGGGCAAGTGGTAATTTATGAGCTCCTAACTCGCATTGATTTCTCCAGAGCGTCACCGCCGCCCCCACACCGTCCAGTGTCTTACTGCCGTCTGTATATATATGGACAGTTTCGGGAGTTTCGCTGTCTGCTTCCAGCTCTTCGTTGCCCAGGATTCGAAATGAAATTTTTGGTGCGTCTGCTGGGTGCGGGATATCTTCGAATGCAGTCTTGCGTTCAGCCTCCGCGCCTTTCAGATCATCCCATTCTATGTGACCCTTTCTCAGCTGGTATAATAGTGCTTCCTCCTGACACACTTTCTACTTACAATTAGGCGCTTTACTTAAATTCTATGGGTTGTATAAGGGCCCTATAATTTAAATAGGGAACCTTTATATACATTAACTACTACTATTTATATATTAACTAAACATTTATAAACTACCATATTAACTATTGTTTCACCTAACTATTTAATTACAATAAATACAAATTTATTTAAGTTTAACTTTAATATTGCTGCCGTTCCGCGGCAATACATCGGCTAAAGTTCTGTGGCAGTATTTTTCAAAATGCCTTCTCAACGGCTTTGCGACAAAGGTTGGCAGGTTGGTCTCCACAACGGCCATGCCACATTCTATCTCAAGGTCGCATCTCCACCGGCCAAACCTGGGGCAGTCGAGCACCAGGTGCAATGCGCTTTCGTCTGTTCGACCGTCGCATATGCACACTGGGCTATCCTTCAGGCCGAACCGGTGGAGATACGCCGAGAAGCCGCCATGGCCCGAGATGATTTGGGCCATCAAGGCGAAGAAAGGTTCCTCCCTGACCAACTTGTAAGACGCCACGACGTCTGGCAGAAACGCTTTTGTAACACTTGCAGTTTGACCCGCGGTATAGCGTTCCTGCCAGACGCCGAGGGTCCTGTCTCTAATTTTGCGGCGGAGAGTTGAAATCGGTACTCCATCGTATGCAGCCCTCAATTTCGAGTGGAGCGCCGCGTCCTTCGCCAAGTGATCAGCCCTCTCATTCCCCTCGATACCTACATGTGCCCGAACCCAGCGGAACCGAATGGTTTTACCCATATTTCGAGCCCGCTGGATAAGGTTTTTAATTTCAAAGGCTATCGGGTTAAATGAAGATCGATCCCTTAGCAGCTCCAGCGACGACCTGGAGTCGCTAAGAATCTCAACCCTCATGTCGGGCATCTTCAAGATGTCCTCGATAGCCTTCGAAATTGCGCACATTTCGGCTTGGAAGACAGAGCAATAATCCACTAACTTGAGTTTTCTTGCTCTGACTTCCATGCCTCGCCGCCTGTATGATATTCCGGCTCCAACCCTGCCCTGTATCTTGCTTCCGTCGGTGTAGACTTGCAGGTAACCCTCTCCCTCTCCTGAGTCATCCTGCACCTCTACCGCGTCGGTTTCGGCCTGTGTTTCCTCGAGACAACAGAACTCTACCTCAGGAGCGAGGGCTGGATGGGGAGCATCCAGGAAGCTAACCCACTGTTCAGCCTTCTTGTCTGCCATACCATCAATGTCCTCACCCCTTTTATATCGGTACAATTCTGCTGCCTCTCGGATTCTCAGGTCGAGTGGCAAGATACCTGACAGGATCAGTGCCGCACTCAAACTGGCGGTTTTGAAGGTCCGGCTGATCTTCCGCGCGAACCCTCGCTGAACTGCGTCCAGCAACTTCCGCACTCCGACTTGATCTACGGCTGGGACCCAGACGCTTGAAGCGTAGAGTACGATTGGCTCCACAGCGGCGATGTAGATGGTCCTCACCACCTCTGGGTTCAGGCCCCAGGTTGTCTTAGCCGCCCTTGACAATTGGCCATAAATGGCCGTTGCCTTCCGGCAAACGTCAGCGACGTGCGGCTTAAAGGACAACCTGTGGTCAATAATAAGACCCAGGATCTTGGTTTCTGTGACCATCTTTATACTTTCGCCGCCCATGGTGATCTGAATAGGTGTTACTTTCAGTTTCTTGGTAATCACCATGGCGTTGGTCTTGTGTGGAGCAAATCGCAGCTTGTTGTCCAAGCCCCAGTCGTAGACCCGCCAGAGGACGGAGTTAGCGGTCCGCGCGATAGTCTCCGGAGAGGAGCCCGAGAAGACGAGCACTACGTCGTCGGCGAAGGCTTGCACGCGTAGGCCCTCTTCCTCGAGGGCGCCCAGCAACGGATCAATCAGGAGGTTCCAGAATATGGGCCCCCCAATCGATCCCTGAACGCACCCCTTGGTTGTGGGCCTCACGCACTCGGCGCCCGCATAACGAATAATGACCTCGCGGTCATTGAGGTAACTGCACACGGTGGAGTACAGATTTCGGGGGCATTTCCTGGCGGCCAGCTGATGTTTAATAGCTGGCCACCAGGCGCTGTCGAATGCCCCCTCTATGTCTAGAGACACCATCAATACTACCCTCTTTGCCCTGACCTCAGCTCTGATGTGCTCGATCAAGGCAAAGAGGGCATCTTCAGTGCTCCGCTGTGGCATAAAACCGAATTGGCCCGGGTTAATCGTCGGCAGTACGTGCCACTTTATCCGGCGTACCATCATCTTTTCCAAAGTCTTACCGTGGACTGACAAAAGTCCAATCGGACGGTAAGACTTTGGATGGTGGTAGTCGGATTTTCCCGGTTTGGGAAGTGTCACGACCGCCGCACGCTTCCACGGCCTCGGAAAGTATCCCACAGCGAGGCACCTGTTGGCTATCTCTAGGAAAAGCCGCTCATCTGCCTCAATGCTCTTGGCACTGATGTCAGCTGTGAACGCGTCCGATCCAGGCGCTTTACGAGCGCTGAAATCGTGAACCGCCTCCCTGAGTTCCGCAAGGGTGAAGGGCGGATTATCCTCTGTGCAGGATAACTCGCACAGAGGGCGGTCCGCCTCTCTCCTTATTGCGGAATGTACGGGAGTGTCGTCCTCCACTCTATCGTCCGGGAAGAACGTAGCTGCAAGGAGTTCTGCACTTTGCTTGGGATCAAGAGTCACTCCGTCCCTCACAAGAAGTTTATCTTCTTGCTTTTTCGAGGTTTGACGGAGGACTCTGTAGATGCCGTCCCACAGGCTTTCGCCTGTTTGCGCGGTGCAGTACTCCTTCCAGCTATGGGTCTGTGCCGCTTGTGCGGCAGACTCATACTTTTCCCGGGCGTCGAGATACTGGCGGACGACGAATTCCCTCCTAATTGGGGCCGCGCAGCGGATGCGATTCTTCTTAGTAACCGCATCACGCTTCAGGGCCCGAAGTTCGGAGGTCATCCATGGAGGTTCATATTTCAACATTCGCGACAGCTTTGGGATTGCGACCTCACACGCTTGGCGAACCGCCTCCTGGTATTCGAGGACAACGTTTTCGATGTCCTCGGGGGCGGTTGCGGCCGACACTCTTTCCACTCGGATCTGGCGCTTTTGGAGCTGTAAGATAAGTTCCTTTCGGAACTTATCCCAGTCTGCCTTGGGTGTATTATATATCCGAGTGGTTGGTGCTGGGCCGGGTGCTTTTGCACGGCCAGCGCGGAGTCCTATCCTTAGAGCGTTGTGATCGGAACTGACCATGTCGGGGTCCACCTTCCAGGACTCCATCCTTGACAAGATACTTCGGCTGCACACCGTAATGTCGACTCTGCTTGTACAGAGCCGACCTCCCCGAACCACTTGAAATGTTGGTTCGGTACCGGTGTTGAGGATGTGCAGCTGGTTGTCGTCGAAGTATCCTGCCAATTCGGCTCCCCGGTGGTCCTCGTCTGCGCTTCCCCACCATGGGCTCCACGCATTGAAATCCCCTCCGATCACAACACTCAAGGTTCCCAACTTGGATCGGACGCTGGACAGACGTTCCAGGTATGGATCCAGGGGTTTGTCCCCTTCCAGGTAGGCGGACACTATTCCAAGTGTCCAGTCGGAGAACTCGATGGTGATTGCCACTATGTTCTCCGACTGGAGGCTCGGGTCACACCTAACCTGGAGATCTTTATCAAAAACTGCTATTGCGGCCTTTGCGGGATTGGTCTTACTAATCCCCTGGTCCATCTGAAAGACGCGGACCCCCGGATACCGCTTCAAGGCACCTTGATTACCTGTGTAGGGTTCCTGCAGCAGTGCCAGGCTCACCTTCTGACTGACAGCTTCTGCCATCAGTTCATCGGTTACCAATCGCTTTCGCTGCAGGTTTACCTGTATCATGTGCCTCGAAGCAGCATCCCTGGGCCCGCGACCACCTGGATTTATGACCGCGGTGCCCTCAGCAGTAACTCACGCCGAGGCGGGCAATGGCATCCCATTTCCGCCTCACCGGACAGTCGCTGCTGAATGCACCGTGATCCGTCTTGTCCAGCTTGGCGTGTCGACAGTTGACACAGCTGGGCGGCTCCCCCACGACATAGTCGGGGCACTCGGCCCTCACGTGTGGGCCCCCGCAATGGCTGCAAAGTTCCGAGGACTCTTTGCAGTGGCGCCGTCCGTGCCCAAAGGCTAGGCACTTTGAGCACTGTATTAATGGTGAGAAGTCGTCCACCTTTGACCGCTTAAGGTCTAGGTGGACGGAGCCCTCGTCTGTCAGACGGCGCCACAGCGGAGGCGCCACACGCAAGACAACATGAGTGAGGTGCGGGTTGCGACACCTACGGCGGAAACAGGTTTCCACCGTTTCGTGGTCTTTTTGGAGGCCTGTGAATAGCTCCCTATTCTGAGCTCTTAGGGCTCCGACGACCTCCTCGTCCTTGAGGCAAGCCAGTACGTCCCTAATGATAATCATCGGGTTCCTACCCCTAGCCTCTTGAACTTGGAGGCCCGAGTTGGCCCCGAGCCGGGTCTTCACGGCCTCCACCTCGCTTTTGGTGCCGCAAGTGAGCACCACCTTCCTATTGCGCACTCTGCGGACGCTGTCCACCTTGGCGCCAGTTTTAGTAGCGTCGACGGCCACTCTTATTTTGGCGACAACGTTGTCGCTCGAATCATCGGGCGACTTACTTGTCACCACAATTGAGTGGCCGGACTTTGCCGGCGCCTTAGCGGCCATCGCCGCATATAAAGGCGGTGCTTTTACCTGCACAGGCTCCTCCAGGAGCTTCGTTGTTCTCGCCCCCAGAGCTCGCACCTGGCAGCTGCCACCAGGCAGGTCGAGCGGAGCACTAGAGAGGAAGCTCCCCAGGGCCCCCCTGTCCCAGCGGCAAATCCTCAAGCCGATTCGTGGACCAAGGTGGCGGCGAGGGGGAAAAAGAAGAGGACGCAGCCTGCTCCAATAACGGCCAACACGACGTTGACCGCGCCGGCTAATCCGGCTCCGCAAGCGCAGGCTGGAATCCGCCGGATACGTGCGACTGAGTCCACCAAGCCAGTGGAGCCGGTGAAGTCGGTGAAGCCGACAAAGGGAGATGGGCTGGCAGGATCGCCCAAAGCGAAGGTGAGCCTAAGGCCACCTTCAACTGCAGCGGTGGTCATCACCCTGTCCAAGGATGCGGTAGCGGGGGGCGCAACGTATGCTTGGGCACTCACCGCTGCTAAGCAGCGGGTCAGCTTGGCGGACATAGGGGTGAAGGAGGTCCGCACGCGGAAAACGGCCCTGGGAAGCCGAATTCTCGAAATTGGGGGGCCCGAGCGGTCTCAGCAAGCTGATAGGCTTGCTGAGGAAATACGGGGAGCATTAGTAGGGATCGCGACTGTCAACCGGCCTGTGAAATCCGTGGATATACGGATCAGCGGGCTGGAAGACAGCGTGACGCTAGATGACGTGGTGGGGGCCGTTGCTGCCAGGGGAAATGTTCCCCGCGAACATGTGCGTGCGGGGCGTATCTCCATGGGCAGCACGATAGTAAAGTGCCCCACCACAGCAGCAAAGGCGATCATGCAGGATCGCCTTTGTATCGGATGGAGCACCGTACGGGTCACCCTCCTTGAAGCTAGGCCTTTACGGTGCTTCCGGTGCTACGGCATCGGACATGGCAGTGCAACGTGCACTGCAAAGGACCGCAGCGGCCTATGTTGCCGCTGTGGTGGGGCAGGGCACCTTGCACAAAGTTGCACCGAGGAGCCAAGGTGCGACGTCTGTGCCGATGCCGGGGCACCCGCAGGACACCGCATGGGGGGGCGGAGGTGCAACCCCCCGCTAATTAAAAGGAACACACCGAGAACGGGGGTGCCGGCCCCAGCCATGTCCATGGAACCGAGCGCACCGAGCGCGCCCACCAGTCTGGAGGGTACGGTTGCTCCTCAGGGGGAGCTTGAACAAATGTCGTCGTAATGGCCGGTACGACACTGTTCGAGCTCCTTCAGGGGAACCTCAATCACTCGGCTGGGGCACAGGACTTATTCCTGCAGTCAATGGCCGAGTGGGGTGTGGATGTGGCGGTAGCGGCGGAGCCATATAGTCCTCCCGAGAGAAGTAATTGGGCGGCGGACTCTCATGGCTTGGTCGCAATTGTTGCACGGTCAGGGGGTCCGCCCCTGATAGCTCGGGAAAGGGGGGATGGCTTTGTCGTAGCAGACTGGGGCCCTCTAACAGTGGTGGGGGTATATTTTTCCTGGGCTGCCTTGGGCCGGCCATCAGGAGGGCCAGGTCCCGCCTCATATTGGTCATGGGGGACTTCAACTGTCGCTCACGCAGTTGGGGCGACACCATGACCGGAGTGCGGGGTGCTCCCTTGGTGGCATGGGCGGCTGAGCTGGGTCTCGTCGTTCTTAACACCGGGGGAGTAGCGACGTGCGTGAGGCCTCAGGGGGCATCGATAGTTGACATTACCCTCGCCTCCCCTGAGGCGTCGTGCAGGGTCACTGGCTGGCGGGTGGTGGAGGATGTGGAGACCCTGTCGGACCATAGGTACATCCGACTGGGGGTCCTCACATCTAGGTGCTGCCCGGCTCCTGAGATCCCACCGGAGGGGGTGAACTCGGCCTTCCCGAGATGGGTGATTACTCACCTTGATCGGGAATTGGCCGAGGAGGTGGCGATCATAAGATCGTGGCTGAGGCCCGGAGGCCCAGCTATGACGGACGACGTGGAAGCGCTGGCTCTTGACTTTAAGAGGGCGATGAAGTCCCTCTCGGACTCTTCGATGCCACGTTGGAAGAGGGCCCCGCGCAGGACGGCTGTTTTCTGGTGGTCACAGGAGCTAGCCGTCCTACGCACCGAAAGCATAGGGGCCCGTAGGGCCTATCTGCGGAGTCGGCGTCGGAGAGGCGATACGCCTGAAGTAATGGAGGGCCTTCGAACGGTATATTATGACCGAAAGAGGGCTCTCCAGTCTGCAATCAGGCAGGCTAAAGAGAAGGCCTATGAGGACCTTCTCGATGGCCTGGAGAGGGACCCGTGGGGGCGCCCTTACCATTCAGCTCGAAACAAGCTGAAGGGTGGGGGGGCTCCGCTCACCGAGGTCTTGGAGCCAGCGCTTGTAGAGGAAGTGGTCGCGGGACTCTTCCCCACCGCAGTGGACCTGATCCCGCCCAGGATGCGGGAGGGGGAGGTTGTGGAAGAGGCGACAGGGGAGGTCCAGGGCGTGACAGATGTGGAACTGGGCCTCTGCCTTGATCGCCTCAAGACAAGGAAGAAGGCTCCGGGTCCGGACGGTATCCACGGCCGTGTCCTGGCCCTGGCCTTCCCACATGTCGAGGGGGAACTCCGGGGACTGTTCGACAAATGTCTTAATGTCGGGCGGTTCCCGGAAGTATGGAAGGAGGGACGCCTATGCCTCATCAAAAAGGAGGGTAGGCAAATTGATTCTCCAGCGGCTTACCGACCTATAGTCCTGCTGGATGAGGTTGGGAAGCTGCTGGAATGGATAGTGGCCTCACGCCTAAGTCGCCACCTCTCTGCCGAGGGCCCGGACTTGTCCGAACACAAGTTCGGTTTTAGGAAGGGCCGCTCGACGCTTGACGCCCTCACTGAGCTGAGGGCTCATGTTGAGAGTGTGGTGGCGGATGGTGAGAGGGCGTTGGCGGTCTCCCTGGACATAGCCAACGCCTTCAACAGTCTCCCATTCGGCGTAATTGCTGAGGCACTCGACTTCTTCGAGGTGCCCTGGTACTTGCGCCGAATAGTGAAGGACTACCTGGTTGGGCGCCGGGTGGCCTACGTGGCGGGAGACGGGAGGATGAGGCGGCGTCCCGTAGAGTGCGGAGTCCCGCAGGGGTCGGTGCTGGGTCCGCTCCTCTGGAACATGGGCTACGACTGGGTGTTGCGAGGTGCGCTTCTACCCAAGATGCGCATCTTCTGCTATGCAGACGACACCCTGGTGGTGGCCCAGGGGGGGTCCTTTGGGGAGGCAGGCTTACTGGCCTCGGTCGGGACCTCCCTTGTTGTTGAGCGGATCAGGCTGTTGGGGCTCAGGGTGGCGTTAAGTAAAACGGACGCCATCCTGTTCCACGGCCCAAGGAGGGGCCCACCTCCTGGCGCTTTCATCGAGGTGAACGGAGTGCGTGTCCCGGTGGCCCCCTGCATGAGGTACCTAGGCCTTGTGCTGGATGGCCGTTGGGGCTTTGAGGCGCACTTCAGGCACCTCGGAGAGAGATTGGTTGGGGCGGCTGGAGCTCTCGCGCGTTTATTACCAAACGCGGGGGGGCCGTCCCAAAGCGTCAGGAGGCTGTATAGCGGGGTCCTGAAGAGCATGGCTCTGTATGGGGCCCCCATCTGGGCAGATGCCTTAAAAAGAAAAGGCAATGGGTCACTCCTCCGCAGGCCGCAGCGAGTGATAGCGAACCGCATAGCCAGGTGCTATCGGACGGTATCATTTGATGCGGCTTGCGTTATTGCGGGCACTCCGCCCTGGGCCTTGGAGGCTCGCATGAGCGCCGCCCTATATCGCCTTAAGGCGGAAATGGGCGGCGAAATTTGGAGGGAGCGCGAGGCGTCTGTAAGGCGCGCGGCTGACGCTGCCATTATGCGGCAGTGGCGGGAGGAACTTGAGTCCTCCCAAGTGGGCGCGCGCACTATAGGCGCCATTCTTCCAGTCCTAAGTGACTGGAAGAAAAGACGAAAGGGAGAGATCTCCTTCCGCCTGGCACAGGTGTTGTCGGGCCATGGCTGCTTTGGACGATATCTGTGCCGGGTTGTGAGGAAGGAGGTATCGCCTCGGTGTCATCACTGTGATGACACCGAGGAGGATACGGCCGATCACACCCTCCGGAATTGCGCCGCGTGGGAAACGAGGCGTCAAGACCTGAGGACAGTGATCGGCCAGGACCTCTCGCTGCCTGGCATGGTCAAGAGCATGCTGGACAGCGAGGAGTCCTGGAAGGCGGCTTCCTCCTTCTGCGAGCACGTAATGCTACAGAAGGAGGAAGCCGAAAGAAACAGAGAGAGGGCATCAGTTGCCCTTCAGAGGGCAGCAGGGCGGGGCAGGAGGGGGAGAGGGGTCCAAGAAGACCTCTCAACCCCAGCCCCTAGCAGCCAGTAGAGGGCCACTGATGGCCTCTTCCCCGAGGTTCTCCGGTGAAATGCCCTGCAAAGATCCCGGAGAACCTCTCAAAAAGGGGAACTCTCTGCTTTCGAGGAGGTTTTAGTGGGTATTACCAAACTTGGCCAACTTCTAGCTACGTAGAAGATGGTCTAAGTGGTTGAGTCCCACACTCCCTGTGCCACATAGTGCACAGGGGTAGTACGTAAATGTATTTCCTCCTCGTTAAAAAAAAAAAAAAAAAAAAAAAAAAAAAAAAAAAAAAAAAAAAAAAAAAAAGGTTGAAGTCGTTGTGCGGTCGTAGTGGCAACATCGTTTTCACTTCGCTCCGCGTTCACGACGGCTTTTGGTGTGTATATAGCTTGTGTATATATACTTGCTATATATTAAAAGACGCGCCTTTTTACGACGAATACAGTGGTGTAATTAGTTTTTCTTTCGAGCGTTCGGTAAATTATTTATCGACCTCGACATCTGAAGTGGTAGTGACACATAGTTTGGGTGTGGTTTACTCGCTGGGAGTCGCGGTAACCCCCCTGTTTTTAGTGTTTGTGAGGTGCACCAGGCTCTGGTAGACACGTGAGTGTTTTTAAATTCAAAATCGGACCACATATACGGCCGTGAGAATTTTTAATTTGAAGTAAATATTATATGTTTTTACTTCACTGTGTGTAAATTAATCAGTTAAGTGCTATATATCGCTGAGATCGCCGTTTCAAGACGAATCCAACGATATATCGTTTGTTAATATCGGACCTATACAAAGGG
Source organism: Leptidea sinapis (assembly GCF_905404315.1). Lineage (NCBI taxonomy): Eukaryota > Metazoa > Arthropoda > Insecta > Lepidoptera > Pieridae > Leptidea > Leptidea sinapis. The sequence goes on from NC_066265.1 coordinate 34,279,877, forward strand.
AAATAGTCATTTCCTTTGTTCCGAGTTGTGGGTGACGCTCCGCAGAGCGTCGCGGTGTCGCTAGTGTCGCATTCCCGCGAGACTCGCGGCGAGCGCGGCGAGCGCGGCTCGCGTTTCTCTCTGTGGCGCCGAGCAGCGACGCTGACAGTGTGCTGAATTAGAGGACACTAGCGTAGTGGTAACACTTAGATATAAGTAGTTAATAAGAACTTTGTGCTTAGATACTCTATAGTAGGTTTAGTGTTTAGATATAGTTTATTTATTAATTAGTATATATTGATAGTTAGTAAGTTATGTCTTAATTTTTTTTTCCCGTGTGTTTATCTGTTTCCATTGTTGCCTGTAGCTTGTAAACTTGCAACAATGGACACGGATAGTCTAAACGAGTCCAGCTGCTCGGAATATGGTGTTGGCCGCAAACGGTCATTTTATAAACGGTCGAGCAATTCCGGCCAAGACTCGGCATCGGTGGAGAGGAGGGCCAAGCAAGCCAAAAAAAAAAAGGCTGCGGGTCACTCAACAGGGTTGGCTCAGGCCAAAAAAGCCTTACTATCGGGTAAGGAAAGTGAATATGAGAGAGAGATGGAAAAGAAGCTCAGGGGTCAGGCTTTCCGGAAGCCTGCTGCTGTTGAGCTTGATGCCGAGCCTGGAATCTCGGATGAGATTCTAGGCAAGGACCTGGAGAGGATGGCGGGGTTCGAAATCCTGCAACGGGCGAATAAGCGGTCCCAGAAGATCCTGGACATCGCCTTAAAGTCGGGCAACCTGAAGGGTGGTTACGTGCGCGACCTTAAGATTGCCGCCAAAGATATGGCGGAGATGGTTGAGGTCCTGACGGCAAGGACCGCAGAAGAGGAGTCGCGGCAGCTCCGCGATGAAGCGCGGCGGTTGTCAAACGACAACAATTGCCTGAGAGCGCGGGTCACCGACCTTGAGAATGACCTGAAGGCCATGCGCAGGGAGTTCTCGGAACGCAAGGCTGTGGAGGACACAGTGGTGGCGGAGGCTCCATCCTCGGAGGCAGCCATCATCAAGAAGGTGGTCGAAGGTCTGAAGGGTGACCTGGCGCGAACCATCGGCGAGATGATGGACGCCAAGCTGTTTGGTATCGAAGACCGGTTGCTGCCGGCACCGGTGGTCCGGCCGCCCCTGGCAGCTGCCACCAGGCAGGTCGAGCGGAGCACTAGAGATGAAGCTCCCCAGGGCCCCCCTGTCCCAGCGGCAAATCCTCAAGCCGATTCGTGGACCGAGGTGGCGGCGAGGGGAAAAAAGAAGAGGACGCAGCCTGCTCCAACAACGGTCAACACGACGTTGACCGCGCCGGCTAATCCGGCTCCGCAGGCGCAGGCTGAAATCCGCCGGATACGTGCGACTGAGTCCACCAAGCCAGTGGAGCCGGTGAAGTCGGTGAAGCCGACAAAGGGAGATGGGCTGGCAGGATCGCCCAAAGCGAAGGTGAGCCTAAGGCCACCTTCAACTGCAGCGGTGGTCATCACCCTGTCCAAGGATGCGGTAGCGGGGGGCGCAACGTATGCTTGGGCACTCACCGCTGCTAAGCAGCGGGTCAGCTTGGCGGACATAGGGGTGAAGGAGGTCCGCACGCGGAAAACGGCGACGGAGTGGGGTGTGGATGTGGCGGTAGCGGCGGAGCCATATAGTCCTCCCGAGAGAAGTAATTGGGCGGCGGACTCTCATGGCTTGGTCGCAATTGTTGCACGGTCAGGGGGTCCGCCCCTGATAGCTCGGGAAAGGGGGGATGGCTTTGTCGTAGCAGACTGGGGCCCTCTAACAGTGGTGGGGGTATATTTTTCTCCTAACAGACCTCTGTGGGAGTTTGAGGGCTTCCTGGGCTGCCTTGGGCCGGCCATCAGGAGGGCCAGGTCCCGCCTCATATTGGTCATGGGGGACTTCAACTGTCGCTCACGCAGTTGGGGCGACACCATGACCGGAGTGCGGGGTGCTCCCTTGGTAGCATGGGTGGCTGAGCTGGGTCTCGTCGTTCTTAACACCGGGGGAGTAGCGACGTGAGGCCTCAGGGGGCATCGATAGTTGACATTACCCTCGCCTCCCCTGAGGCGTCGTGCAGGGTCACTGGCTGGCGGGTGGTGGAGGATGTGGAGACCCTGTCGGACCATAGGTACATCCGACTGGGGGTCCTCACATCTAGGTGCTGCCCGGCTCCTGAGATCCCACCGGAGGGGGTGAACTCGGCCTTCCCGAGATGGGTGATTACTCACCTTGATCGGGAATTGGCCGAGGAGGTGGCGATCATAAGATCGTGGCTGAGGCCCAGAGGCCCAGCTATGACGGACGACGTGGAAGCGCTGGCTCTTGACTTTAAGAGGGCGATGAAGTCCCTCTCGGACTCTTCGATGCCACGTTGGAAGAGGGCCCCGCGCAGGACGGCTGTTTTCTGGTGGTCACAGGAGCTAGCCGTCCTACGCACCGAAAGCATAGGGGCCCGTAGGGCCTATCTGCGGAGTCGGCGTCGGAGTGGCGATACGCCTGAAGTAATGGAGGGCCTTCGAACGGTATATTATGACCGAAAGAGGGCTCTCCAGTCTGCGATCAGGCAGGCTAAAGAAAAGGCCTATGAGGACCTTCTCGATGGCCTGGAGAGGGACCCGTGGGGGCGCCCTTACCATTCAGCTCGAAACAAGCTGAAGGGTGGGGGGGCTCCGCTCACCGAGGTCTTGGAGCCAGCGCTTGTAGAGGAAGTGGTCGCGGGACTCTTCCCCACCGCAGTGGACCTGATCCCGCCCAGGATGCGGGAGGGGGAGGTTGTGGAAGAGGCGACAGGGGAGGTCCAGGGCGTGACAGATGTGGAACTGGGCCTCTGCCTTGATCGCCTCAAGACAAGGAAGAAGGCTCCGGGTCCGGACGGTATCCACGGCCGTGTCCTGGCCCTGGCCTTCCCACATGTCGAGGGGGAACTCCGGGGACTGTTCGACAAATGTCTTAATGTCGGGCGGTTCGACGCTTGACGCCCTCACTGAGCTGAGGGCTCATGTTGAGAGTGTGGTGGCGGATGGTGAGAGGGCGTTGGCGGTCTCCCTGGACATAGCCAACGCCTTCAACAGTCTCCCATTCGGCGTAATTGCTGAGGCACTCGACTTCTTCGAGGTGCCCTGGTACTTGCGCCGAATAGTGAAGGACTACCTGGTTGGGCGCCGGGTGGCCTACGTGGCGGGAGACGGGAGGATGAGGCGGCGTCCCGTAGAGTGCGGAGTCCCGCAGGGGTCGGTGCTGGGTCCGCTCCTCTGGAACATGGGCTACGACTGGGTGTTGCGAGGTGCGCTTCTACCCAAGATGCGCATCTTCTGCTATGCAGACGACACCCTGGTTGTGGCCCAGGGGGGGTCCTTTGGGGAGGCAGGCTTACTGGCCTCGGTCGGGACCTCCCTTGTTGTTGAGCGGATCAGGCTGTTGGGGCTCAGGGTGGCGTTAAGTAAAACGGACGCCATCCTGTTCCACGGCCCAAGGAGGGGCCCACCTCCTGGCGCTTTCATCGAGGTGAACGGAGTGCGTGTCCCGGTGGCCCCCTGCATGAGGTACCTAGGCCTTGTGCTGGATGGCCGTTGGGGCTTTGAGGCGCACTTCAGGCACCTCGGAGAGAGATTGGTTGGGGCGGCTGGAGCTCTCGCGCGTTTATTACCAAACGCGGGGGGGCCGTCCCAAAGCGTCAGGAGGCTGTATAGCGGGGGTCCTGAAGAGCATGGCTCTGTATGGGGCCCCCATCTGGGCAGATGCCTTAAAAAGAAAAGGCAATGGGTCACTCCTCCGCAGGCCGCAGCGAGTGATAGCGAACCGCATAGCCAGGTGCTATCGGACGGTATCATTTGATGCGGCTTGCGTTATTGCGGGCACTCCGCCCTGGGCCTTGGAGGCTCGCATGAGCGCCGCCCTATATCGCCTTAAGGCGGAAATGGGCGGCGAAATTTGGAGGGAGCGCGAGGCGTCTGTAAGGCGCGCGGCTGACGCTGCCATTATGCGGCAGTGGCGGGAGGAACTTGAGTCCTCCCAAGTGGGCGCGATCACTATAGGCGCCATTCTTCCAGTCCTAAGTGACTGGAAGAAAAGAAGAAAGGGAGAGCTTTCCTTCCGCCTGGCACAGGTGTTGTCGGGCCATGGCTGCTTTGGACGATATCTGTGCCGGGTTGTGAGGAAGGAGGTATCGCCTCGGTGTCATCACTGTGATGACACCGAGGAGGATACGGCCGATCACACCCTCCGGAATTGCGCCGCGTGGGAAACGAGGCGTCAAGACCTGAGGACAGTGATCGGCCAGGACCTCTCGCTGCCTGGCATGGTCAAGAGCATGCTGGACAGCGAGGAGTCCTGGAAGGCGGCTTCCTCCTTCTGCGAGCACGTAATGCTACAGAAGGAGGAAGCCGAAAGAAACAGAGAGAGGGCATCAGTTGCCCTTCAGAGGGCAGCAGGGCGGGGCAGGGGGGGAGAGGGGTCCAAGAAGACCTCTCAACCCCAGCCCCTAGCAGCCAGTAGAGGGCCACTGATGGCCTCTTCCCCGAGGTTCTCCGGTGAAATGCCCTGCAAAGATCCTGGAGAACCTCTCAAAAAGGGGAACTCTCTGCTTTCGAGGAGGTTTTAGTGGGTATTACCAAACTTGGCCAACTTCTAGCTACGTAGAAGATGGTCTAAGTGGTTGAGTCCCACACTCCCTGTGCCACATAGTGCACAGGGGTAGTACGTAAATGTATTTCCTCCTCGTTAAAAAAAAAAAAAAAAAAAGGTTAGGTTAGGTTAGGTTAGGTTAGGGTAGGTTAGGTTAGGTTAGGTTAGGTTAGGTTAGGTTAGGTTAGGTTAGGTTTTTTTTTTTTTTTTTTTTTTTGTCTAACTAGTGGCCTACCATCCCTGGCGACTTGCGTCCCAGGGCCGAGGAACTAGCTACGTCTACTTCCTCCCTGCCATTGAGCTGCAGGGTTTGGGGGTGGCGTTTCATTTATTTATAAACTATATAATTCTTACATACTAAGACTTAAGACTAAACACAATAATCAAAAAATTTTAAGTGCACATATTATAACTATTAACCTACTCAAATATACAACTATAATTTAACACACAATTTCTTAACATAACATTTTTTTTTTTTTTTTTTGCAGACAAAGGTTGTATCCAGGTCCCTATACTTGATATAGCGAACCTTTATATACATTATACACATTTTATTGATTATACAAATACTATATGAGACTATACAAATACTTATAATACTATATTACTTATACTAACAGACTTTTAACATTTTATACATACAACTTACGGACTAGGTTATTTTAATTTTTATATTACTGCCATTTCGTGGCAGCACGTCAGCTAGGATTTTTATACAAAATTTTACAAGAGCGTTTCTCCACGGCTTCACCATAAGGGCTGGAAGGTTTGCCTCAGTAACGGCCATTCCGCTTTCCACCTCTAGGTCGCATCTCCACCGGCCGAACCTGGGGCATTCGAGCACCAGGTGCAATGCGCTTTCGTCGGTACGACCGTCGCAAATGCACACTGGGCTATCCTTCAGGCCAAACCGGTGGAGATACGCCGAGAAGCCGCCATGGCCCGTGATGATTTGGGCCATCAAAGCGGAGAAAGGGTCCTCCCTAACCAACTTATAAGACGCCACGACGTCTGGCAGAAACGCTTTTGTGACACTCGCGGTTTGACCCGTGGTGTAGCGCTCCTGCCAGACCTCGAGGGTCTTGGCTCGGATCTTACGGTTAGGTTAGGTTAGGTTTTTTTTTTTTTTTTTTTTTCCTAGTAGGCCTACCTCCCTGGCAGCTTTCGCTCCAGGGCCGAGGAACAACTAAGACTCTACTTTCTCCCTCCCATTGATCGGTAGGGGTTGTGGGTGGGTTACTAATTTATTAAGTTTTTATTTATTTTATCGCTTACAAACTAACAATATTATTTTTTAAATTTTTCCTTATTTACTAAACATATGATGTTACAGCTACAAGTTTACCTACTCAACATATTCCTTCATTATCACTTATGAATCTAATACATATCTGCTATTACATGAAATATTTACAGTTTTAATTACTTAATACTATCTTATTCTAGGCACGTCTACTTAAAGGCTAAGGTTGTATAACAGCCCCTATGCTTATGCATAGGGAACCGTTTTATACAATTAATGTTACTTCTAATAATAAAATTACATAAATTGACCTAACACTATATTGTGGCTTTTGTACAATGTATACATTATTTACACTATACAGCCTATTCCATACTAATTATAAATACAAGACAAAACACGAAACTAATATAATTATAATTTAAGCTGCTTAATATTAATATTGCTGCCGTTCCTAGGCAGCACATCCGCTAGGATTTTATAGCAGAACGACTCGAACAGCTGCCTAGTGGGTCGCGTTATAAGGTGGGGTAGGTTTGCCTCTAGTACAGCCACTCCGCTCTGCAGTTCCAAGTCGAACCTCCACCGGCCAAACCTAGGGCAGTCGAGCACCAGGTGCAATGCGCTTTCGTCCGTTTGACCGTCGCATATACACACTGGGCTATCCTTCAGGCCAAACCGGTGGAGATACGCTGCGAAACCGCCGTGGCCCGTGATGACCTGGGCCATAAAAGCGGAGAAGGGCTCCTCCCGTATCAGCTTATAAGACACCTTGACGTCTGGCAGAAACGCTTTTGTAACACTTGCAGTTTGACCCGCGGTGTAGCGCTCCTGCCAGACCTCAAGGGTCCTGCCCCGGATGTTGCGGCGAAGAGTGGAAACCGGCACTCCATCGTATGCAGACCTCAACTTCGAACGGAGCGCCGCGTCCCTCGCCAAGTGGTCAGCCCTCTCGTTCCCCTCAATACCTACATGCGCCCGAACCCAGCGGAACCGAATGGTTTTACCCATATTTCGGGCCCGCTGGATAAGGTTTTTAGTTTCGAAGGCTATCGGGTGGAACGAAGATCGATCCCTTAGCAGCTCCAGCGACGACCTGGAGTCACTAAGGATCTCGACCTTCATATCGGGCATCTTCAAGATGTCCTCGATAGCCTTCGAAATAGCGCACATTTCTGCTTGGAAGACAGAGCAATAATTCTCTAATTTGAGTTTTCTTGCTCTGACTTCGCCTCGCGCCTCGCCGCCTGTATTAAATTCCGGCTCCAACCCTGCCCTGTATCTTGCTGCCGTCGGTGTAGACCTGCAGATAACCCTCTCCTTCTCCTTGGTCATCCTGCACTTCTACCACGCCGGTTTCGGCCTGTGTCTCCTCGAGGCAACAGAATTCTACCTCAGGAGCGAGGGCTGGATGGGGAGCATCCAGGAAGCTAACCCGCTGTTCAGCCTTCCTGTCTGCCATACCATCAATGTCCTCGCCCCTTTTATAGCGGTACAGTTCTGCTGCCTCTCGGATTCTCAGGTCGAGTGGCAAGATACCTGACAGGATCAGCGTCGCACTCAAACTGGCGGTTTTGTAGGCCCGGCTGATCTTCCGCGCGAACCCGCGCTGAACTGCGTCCAGCAACTTCCGCACTCCGACTTGATCTACGGCTGGGACCCAGACGCTTGAAGCGTATAGTACGATTGGCTCCACAGCGGCGATGTAGATGGTCCTGACCACCTCTGGGTTCAGACCCCAGGTTGTCTTAGCGGCCCTTGACAATTGGCCATAGATGGCCGTTGCCTTTCGGCAAACGTCAATGACGTGCGGCTTAAAAGACAACCTGTGGTCAATTATGAGACCCAGGATCTTGGTTTCAGTGACCATCTTTATGCTTTCGCCGCCCATGGTGATCTGAATTGGTGTTAGTTTTAGTTTTTTGGTGATCACCATGGCGTTGGTTTTGTGTGGAGCAAATCGCAGCTTGTTGTCCAAGCCCCAGTCGTAGACCCACCGGAGGACGGAGTTAGCGGTCCGCGCGATAGTCTCCGGAGAGGAGCCCGAGAAGACGAGCACTACGTCGTCGGCGAAGGCTTGCACGCGCAGGCCCTCTTCCTCGAGGGCGCCCAGCAACGGATCGATCAGGAGGTTCCAGAATATGGGCCCCCCAATCGATCCCTGAACGCACCCTTTGGTCGTGGGCCATACGCATTCGGCGCCCGCGTATCGAATAATGACCTCCCGGTCGTTGAGGTAGCTGCACACGGTGGAGTATAGGTTCCCCGGGCACTTCCTGGCGGCCAGCTGGTGTTTAATAGCTGGCCACCAGGCGCTGTCGAATGCCCCCTCTATGTCTAGAGACACCATCAAAACTACCCTCTGTGCCCTGACTTCAGCTCTAATGTGCTCGACCAAGGCAAAGAGGGCATCTTCAGTGCTTCGCTGTGGCATAAATCCGAATTGGGCCGGATTTAGCGTCGGCAGTACGTGCCACTTAATCCGACGTACCATCATCTTTTCCAAAGTCTTACCGTGGACTGACAAAAGTCCAATCGGACGGTAAGACTTTGGATGATGGTAGTCGGATTTTCCCGGTTTGGGAAGTGTCACGACTGCCAAACGCTTCCACGGCTTCGGGAAGTATCCCACAGCGAGGCACCTGTTGGCTATCTCTAGGAAGAGCCGCTCATCTGCCTCAATGCTCTTGGCACTGATGTCAGCTGTGAACGCGTCCGATCCAGGCGCTTTACGAGCGCTGAAATCGTGAACCGCCTCCCTGAGTTCCGCAAGGGTGAAGGGCGGATCGTCCTCTGTACAGGATAACTCGCACAGAGGGCGGTCCGCCTCTCTCCTTATTGCGGAATGTACGGGAGAGTCGTCCTCCACTCTATCGTCCGGGAAGAACGTAGCTGCAAGGAGTTCTGCACTTTGCTTGGGATCAAGAGTCACTCCGTCCCTCACAAGAAGTTTATCTTCTTGCTTTTTCGAGGTTTGACGGAGGACTCTGTAGATGCCGTCCCACAGGCTTTCGCCTGTTTGCGCGGTGCAGTACTCCTTCCAGCTATGGGTCTGTGCCGCTTCTGCGGCAGACTCATACTTTTCCCGGGCGTCGAGATACTGGCGGACGACGAATTCCCTCCTAATTGGGGCCGCGCAGCGGATGCGATTCTTCTTAGTAACCGCATCGCGCTTCAGGGCCCGAAGTTCGGAGGTCATCCACGGAGGTTCATATTTCAGTACTCGCTTCAGCTTTGGGATTGCGGTCTCACACGCTTGGCGAACCGCCTCCTGATACTCGAGGACAACGTTTTCGATGTCCTCGGGGGCGGTTACGGCCGACACTCTTTCCACTCGGATCTGGCGCTTTTGGAGCTGTAAGATTAGTTCCTTTCGGAACTTATCCCAGTCTGCCTTGCGTGTATTATATATCCGAGTGGTTGGTGCTGGGCCGGGTGCTTTTGCACGGCCAGCGCGGAGTCCTATTCTTAAAGCGTTGTGATCGGAACTGACCATGTCGGGGTCCACCCTCCAGGACTCCATCCTTGACAAGATACTTCGGCTGCACACCGTGATGTCGACTCTGCTTGTACAGAGCCGACCTCCCCGAACCACTTGGAATGTTGGCTCGGTACCGGTGTTGAGGATGTGCAGCTGGTTGTCGTCGAAGTATCCTGCCAATTCGGCTCCCCGGTGGTCCTCGTCTGCGCTTCCCCACCATGGGCTCCACGCATTGAAGTCACCTCCGATCACAACACTTAAAGTTCCCAACTTGGATCGGACGCTGGACAGACGTTCCAGGTATGGATCCAGGGGCTTATCCCCTTCCAGGTAGGCGGACACTATTCCAAGTGTCCAGTCGGAGAACTCTATGGTAATTGCTACTATGTTCTCCGACTGGAGGCTCGGGTCACACCTAACCTGGAGGTCTTTATCAAAGACCGCTATTGCGGCCTTTGCGGGATTGATCTTACTAATCCCCTGGTCCATCTGAAAGACGCGGACCCCCGGATACCGCTTCAAGGCACCTTGATTACCTGTGTAGGGTTCCTGCAGCAGTGCCAGGCTCACCTTCTGACTGACAGCTTCCGCCATCAGTTCATCGGTTGCCAATCGCTTCCGCTGCAGGTTTACCTGTATCATGTGCCTCGAAGCAGCATCCCTGGGCCCGCGACCACCTGGATTTATGACCGCGGTGCCCTCAGCAGTAACTCACGCCGAGGCGGGCAATGGCATCCCATTTCCGCCTCACCGGACAGTCGCCGCTGAATGCACCGTGATCCGTCTTGTCCAGCTTAGCGTGTCGACAGTTGACACAGCTGGGCGGCTCTCCCGTGACATAATCGGGGCATTCTGCTCTCACGTGTGGCCCCCCGCAGTGGCTGCAAAGGTCCGAAGACTCTTTGCAGTGGCGCCGCCCGTGTCCGAAGGCTAAACACTTCGAACACTGGATGAGCGGCGAGAAATCCTCCACCCTTGACCGTTTTAGATCGAGGTGGACGGACCCCCCGTCGACCATGCGGCGCCACAGCGGAGGGGCCACCCGCAAGACGAGATGCATGAGGTGCGGGTTGCGGCACCTTCGACGGAAGCATGCCTCCGCCGTTTGGTGGTCTTTATGGAGGCCAGTGAAGAGCTCCTTGTTCTGAGCTCTTAGGGCCGCTATGACCTCCTCATCCTTGAGGCAAGAGAGGACGTCCCTGATGATAATCATCGGGTTTTTCCCTCTCGCCTCTTGGAACTTGAGGCCCGAAGCAGCCCCGAGCCGCGTTTTCACGGCCTCCACCTCACCCTTTGTGCCGCATGTTAGCACCACCTTCCTATTCCGTACCATGCGTACGCTGTCTACTTTGGCGCCGGTCTTTGTTGCGTCAACGGCCTTTCTGATTTTGGTGACCACATTATCGCTCGTGTCTTCTGGTGACTCACTGGTCACCACAATCGAATGGCCGGACTTGACCGGTGCCTTAGCAGCCATCGCTGCGTAGGAAGGCAGCGCTTGAGTCCGTGCGGGCTCCTCTAGGAGCTTGGACGTTTTCGCTCCTAGGTTGCGCACCTCATCTAGCATCTTGACAGCTTCCTTGTGCATGCCTTTTAGTTCTTCAAGAAGGGGGCCCATTTTTGCAGCGGGTGGAGGGGGGAGCTTGATCTTACCCATTTCCGCGATAACATCAAATTCGACTACCCGGCGGAGTGCCTCCAACTCCTTACGCAACTCCGCCGTCTGTCCCCCAACATCGGCTTTCTCCAGCCGCTGCGTTAGAAGCACAATTTGCTCCGAATGTTTGGACTCCCTTCTTGCGACGTCCTCTGCGTGTTGTCGCTGTAAGTGCTCGACCTGCAGTAGGACGTCACGTCGCGCGCTATTTACTTGGAGGGTGGCCTCGTACAGATAATTGAGGCCATCCAACACTGTCGCCCTTATGGAGCCTTTCAAATTACCAGATTTCTCCAGTTCCCCCTTCGCTCGCTGGTACACTCCGTTAGCAGTCTTCAACAGGGTCGCGGTCGGGCTCTCAGGTCCCCCGATTCTACCACAACGCCCCTCGGATGGCGGAGTACGGAAAGCCGCATCTGCTTCTCTTTGGAGCGCCTGCGCCAGGGTGCTACTTTCTGTCAGCCGAGAACCCGATCCCGCCCCAGACTCGCTCCCGGAGATGGAAGAACCCTCCTCCGCCTCAATTCGGCGACAGGGTACTACTTTGACCCTTCCGGGCTCCGAAGATGGCCGCCTCGCTGTCGCCGCGGAGATAGCTTCCCGATCAGTGTTTCGGAGCGTTCGTGTTGGTCTGCTCATAGACGACATAGTTGTGCTGGTGAAACGGCAGCAAAATTGGAGTTGATTTGCAATAAAAATATGAAAATATATATTAAATTATATACTACGTATCTATTCCTAATTAATCAGGGAACCTTTGGAGGTGGTTTTAGGGATTTTTTGAAGTTTTTGGGGGAGGGGGAGGTGGGAGGGGAAGTCTGTTGCGGCCAAACTGTTCCTCGTGAGAGTACAGACAGTTTGAGCCCAAACTCGGGGGGTCTAGGATAAGGGGGACGAAAGTTAAGGATTTTTTTGGGATTCTAGGGGAGGGGGAGGTCTGAGGGGAAATTTGTCGGGGCCAAACTGTTCCTTTTGAAAGGACAAACAGTTTGAGCCCAAACTCGGGGGGTATAGGATGAAGGGGACAAAAGTTAGGCCCTGAGGGGGTGAGGTCAAAAATTTGGGGGGGGGGGGGAAGGTTTCGGGAGGCGGCCTGTGGAAGTGTTTTAAGGGTTTATTGGGATTTTAGGGGAGGGGGGGGTTGGAGGTTGATTCTGCCGATGCCGATCTGTTCCCCTTGAGGAGTGAAACAGTTCAAGCCCAAGCTCGGGGGGTCTAACTGTAGGGACTCCAAAGTTATCCTGATTTTTCTATTTTTTGTCAGTCTGTATGTGTGAAGGTAATGTCTAAAATTATTTAAAATTTAATATTATTTTATTTACTAAATCGTGTCACCCTTAGCCGCTTTTGAGGGGAATCTTCTAAATTCACAAAGTTTCACAAATTATCTGTAACATTCCGAAAACATTTTACTTATGTTTGGAGCCTTATTTATACTACTTGCGGTTAACTTAAAATTATGAAATTAGTGTCTTATAAAAGATGAAAGCTTAAATATTGTTTTTTTGTAATAATAGTTTAATAATTTATTGGGGTTCGGGCCCGAGGGTGTACCAAGTTAACCCTTCCTAATTTATAAAATTTTTAATTGAGAAGTTAAATTTTGAGCAATTGACTAAGGATTTTGAAATTTTAAAAAGCGATTATATATAATAAGAGTATTGTCCAGAAGGGACTTATTTTAATTTTTTGAAAAACAGGCAGAATTAGGGGTTGGAAGAAGTTACCAACTTAATTTTGCTGTTACTAACGGTAAAGGTTAACTCGGTAAATGATACAAAGTTTATAATAGCTATAAGAAAATTTTCAAAAAATTACTCTATGTAGGGTGATATGGTATGTTCCTTTTTCCGCCTTCTCACTTGTGCAGCTGCAGGGGTCCTGGAATACCAGTCTTTACCAAGATAGTTTTTTACAAGACTGGCCGCAGCAGATATTCCCGACGGCCTAGCTTCACGTGGCGGCGTCCGATTTGAATGCTCGAAACGGCAGCTTGTTTGGCGTCTTGAGGCCTATCCACCGACGTATCGCACGTTGAGCTATTCCTGCTGGATCCCCGACCTCGTGCCACACGGTTTGGTGTTTTTCGGGAATAACTTCGCCGCAAGTGATGGGAAAAATCCAGTTAGGGTATCACTAGATAGATCTCGGTGAGACCTAACGTTTGAAGCACTTAAAAGTGTATGTCAGTATTCCAGTAGGTTGCTATAGTATGTGAATTTATGCCATTTCATTACATAGTTATAATAATTAATTAGATATAATCAGTGCTTTACACTAAATTTTCCATATGATTTATTTGATTAATGTGACTATAAATTTATTACAAGGCAATGACATAGATATTATATTATTATTTTAAAAGATGAACTTACATTTATTTATATTATTTGATAATTAATAGCCCATAATAATTATTAGATTGTTTTAAAAATAAAAACTTTCAACAATATGCCACGCTCATGCGGGCAATCGAATCCCATTTGCGACGGACCGGACATTCGTCACTGAAGGCCCCGTGGTCTGTCCTTTCGAGACCTGCGGCCCGACAATTAGAGCAACACGGCTGTTCTCCCACAAGGTAGTGAGGGCAGTCGTGTCGTAGATGAGGGCCTCCACAGTGGCTGCAGAGGCTGGCAGTCTCTTTGCAATTACGTCGTCCGTGCCCGAGCCAAGACATCGGGTACATTGGATGACAGGCGAGAAGTCCTCCACGGTTGACCGCTTGAGGTCAATGTGGACAGAACCTTCGGCTGTCAGTCGCTGCCACAGCTTTGGAGCAACTCGCATCACAATGTGGTTAATGTTCGGGTTTCGGTTTCTTCGACGGAACTTAATCTCGATTGACTGCTCTTCTTCGGAGAGCCCGGAAAATATCATTTTGTTTTGGGCCTTTAATGCCCCAAGGACGTCTTCGTCCTTGAGGTCTGCCAGTACGTCTTTAATAATGATAAGTGGATTTCTCCCCTTAGCTTCCTGAAATGTAAGTTCCGGGTTGCTCTTGAGCCTACTAGTTACAAATTCCACCTCTTCCCTCGACGCACATGTCAGAACAACTCGCTGGTTGCGAACTCGGCGGACGCCATCGACCCTTGCTCCGGTTTTGGTGGGATCCACTGCAGTTCGTATTTTGTTCAGAACGTTTTCACTCGTATCAGATGTTGAAGTGCTACTGACAATCAATGAGTGGCTGGGTGTTCTAAGGCCCCTGGCAACTGCTCCCGCATAAGTCAGCGGTACAGCGGCTGCCCGCGGTGCATCCGACATCTGCACTGTTTTTGCGGCGATGCGCTCGATATTTTCATGGATCGTATTACTCTTTGTCTCTAGGGCCTTTACACCTTGCAGGAGCTGGTCTAAATTTTTGAGGGCTTTTACTTCTTCACTTTGACGGGCGTCTAAGAGCTCCGTATTTATTTCCTTCGTTTTTTCTAATTCCCTCTTTGCTGCAAGATATTCACTATTGATTTCCTTAATATAGTCATAAATGTATACCAGGACATCAGAAATTACCTTCTTGGTTGTTGGTGTGATACTCTTGGACTTGTCAAGCACTTCCATTGCAGCGTTGTAGCGTTCTCTAGCTTTCATCGGCGACGACATGTTTAAAATTTATTTAAATCGTGCACTGTTATTATGTGATGTGAGTGTACTGCACTGTTATTATTTGATGTGTGTGTACTACACTTAATTGTTGCAAAAACAACCTAGAATTTTCTTCTTCAATTCTTCCGGGTGGGATAACTTCACGTGGGATGCTCCGATCTCCACGCTTTAAACGGCTTCAGAATTATTTTGTTAAGCGCTTCCTGAAAAGGTATTGCACGATCCGCTACTTCTCCGGGAACACTAATCACGTGCCACGTGGTTTTAGGAAAAATCCTTATTATATTGTCGCGCGTGGCCGGAAATTTCTGTTTGTGGTATCAAAATCTTTGTTTAAATGAGACCTAACGATAAATAAATTTAAATAAGTACGTTACCCCTTTACTTTTTGTGTGGTTCACTTTTTCACTAATTGTAACCTAAACAACAAGATTTTTTACACTTTTTCTCACTTCTTACACTGCGATCTTCAAACAAATTATATCATTGGATTCACCACTTTGAAACGCGTCAAATGATATACAGCAACACTATGTACGCATCAAAAATACCACCTCTAAGATTTTTCGACTGCGGAGCGATCCGATTTAGCTGTTAACACGACCGTGATCAGACTGCGACTGGTTAGGTTAGGTTAGGTTAGGTTAGGTTAGGTTAGGTTAGGTGAGGTTAGGTTAGGTTAGGTTAGGTTAGGTTAGGTTTTTTTTTTTTTACGCTACTTCCTCCCTGCCATTGAGCTGCAGGGATTGGGGGTGGGTAATCATTTATTAATAATATTTTATATTTACATTTTCTTACACTTATGACTAAATACACGATTTTAGTGAACATACAATTGAATTTAAAATTATATCTTAATTATGTCTCTATACATTTTTAAAGGGAGTCACTGTGTTGTATAAGGTCCCTATACTTAATATTATAGGGAACCTTTCTATACATTATTTACAAATTTACTTATTAATAAAAAGAAAACAAAAGACACATATTATTTACAATTCCTAGACTATTTAATTTTTACTTTTATGTTGCTGCCGTTCCTCGGCAGCTACATCGGCTACATCCTATGACAAAAAATTTCAAACTTTATCCGTAAAGGCTTTGAAACCAAGGCTGGTAGGTTGGCCTCCACGACGGCCACCCCACTTTCAATCTCAAGGTCGCATCTCCACCGGCCGAACCTAGGGCATTCGAGCACCAGGTGCATTGCGCTTTCGTCAGTTAGACCGTCGCAAATGCACGCTGGGCTATCCTTTAGTCCGAACCGGTGGAGATACGCCGAGAACCCGCCATGGCCCGTGATGATCTGGGCCATCAACGCGGAGAAAGGCTCCTCCCTAACCAGCTTGTAGGCCGCCGCGACGTCCGGCAGGAACGCTTTTGTGACACTTGCGGTTTGACCCGCGGTGTACCGCTCCTGCCAGACGTCGAGGGTCCTGGCTCTAATTTTGCGGCGGAGAGTTGAAATCGGCACTCCATCGTATGCAGCCCTCAATTTCGAATGGAGCGCCGCGTCCTTCGCCAAGTGATCAGCCCTCTCGTTCCCCTCAATACCTACATGCGCCCGAACCCAGCGGAACCGAATGGTTTTACCCATTTCTCGAGCCCGCCGGATCAAGTTTTTGATTTCGAAGGCTATCGGGTTAAATGATGATCGATCCCTTAGCAGCTCCAGCGACGACCTGGAGTCACTAAGGATCTCGACCTTCATGTCGGGCATCTTCAAGATGTCCTCGATAGCCTTCGAAATTGCGCACATTTCGGCTTGGAAGACAGAGCAATAATTCTCCAATTTGAGTTTTCTTGCTCTGACTTCCAAGCCTCGCCGCCTGTATGAGATGCCGGCTCCAACCCTGCCATGTATCTTGCTGCCGTCGGTGTAGACCTGCAGGTAACCCTCTCCTTCTCCTGGGTCATCCTGCACCTCTACCACGTCGGTCTCGGCCTGAGTTTCCTCGAGACAACAGAACTCTACCTCAGGAGCGAGGGCTGGATGGGGAGCATCCAGGAAGCTAACCCGCTGTTCAGCCTTCCTGTCTGCCATATCATCAATGTCCTCACCCCTTTTATATCGGTACAATTCTGCCGCCTCTCGGATCCTCAGGTCGAGTGGCAAGATACCTGACAGGATCAGCGCCGCATTCAAACTGGCGGTTTTGTAGGCCCGGCTGATCTTCCGCGCGAACCCTCGCTGAACTGCGTCCAGCAATTTCCGCACTCCGACTTGATCTACGGCTGGGACCCAGACACTTGAAGCGTAAAGTACGATTGGCTCCACAGCGGCGATGTAGATGGTCCTCACCACCTCTGGGTTCAGACCCCAGGTTGTCTTGGCCGCCCTTGACAATTGGCCATAAATGGCCGTTGCCTTTCGGCAAACGTCAATGACGTGCGGCTTAAAAGACAACCTGTGGTCAACAATAAGACCCAGGATTTTGGTTTCTGTGACCATCTTTATACTTTCGCCGCCCATGGTGATCTGAATAGGTGTTATTTTCAGTTTCTTGGTAATCACCATGGCGTTGGTCTTGTGTGGAGCAAATCGCAGCTTGTTGTCCAAGCCCCAGTCGTAGACCCGCCGGAGGACGGAGTTAGCGGTCCGCGCGATAGTCTCCGGAGAGGAGCCCGAGAAGACGAGCACTACGTCGTCGGCGAAGGCTTGTACGCGTAAGCCCTCTTCCTCGAGGGCGCCCAGCAACGGATCTATCAGGAGGTTCCATAATATGGGCCCCCCAATTGATCCCTGAACGCACCCCTTGGTCGTGGGCCTCACGCACTCGGCGCCCGCGTAACGAATAACGACCTCACGGTCATTGAGGTAGCTGCACACGGTGGAGTACAGATTTCCAGGGCACTTCCTGGCGGCCAGCTGGTGTTTAATAGCTGGCCACCAGGCGCTATCGAATGCCCCCTCTATGTCTAGAGACACCATCAAAACTACCCTCTTTGCCCTGACCTCAGCTCTGATGTGCTCGATCAAGGCAAAGAGGGCATCTTCAGTGCTCCGCTGTGGCATAAAACCGAATTGGCCCGGGTTAATCGTCGGCAGTACGTGCCACTTTATCCGGCGTACCATCATCTTTTCCAAAGTCTTACCGTGGACTGACAAAAGTCCAATCGGACGGTAAGACTTTGGATGATGGTAGTCGGATTTTCCCGGTTTGGGAAGTGTCACGACTGCCGCACGCTTCCAGGGCTTCGGGAAGTATCCCACAGCGAGGCACCTGTTGGCTATCTCTAGGAAGAGCCGCTCGTCTGCCTCAATGCTTTTAGCACTGATATCTGCCGTAAACGCGTCCGATCCAGGAGCTTTACGAGCACTGAAGTCATGAACCGCCTCCCTGAGTTCCGCAATGGTGAAGGGCGGATCATCCGCTGCACAGGCTAACTCGCACAGTGGACGGTCCGCTCCCCTCCTTATTGCAGAATGTACGGGAGTGTCATCCTCCAGCCTGTCGTCCGGGAAGAACGTAGCTGCAAGGAGTTCTGCACTTTGCTTGGGATCAAGAGTCACTCCGTCTCTCACAAGAAGTTTGTTTTCTTGCTTTTTCGAGCTTTGACGGAGGACTCTGTAGATTCCGTCCCACAGGCTTTCGCCTGTTTGCGCAGTACAGTACTCCTTCCAGCTATGGGTCTGAGCCGCTTGCGCGGCAGACTCATATTTCTCCCTGGCTTCTAGGTACTGGCGAATGACGAATTCCCTCCTTGTTGGGGCCGCACAGCGTATGCGTCTCTTTTTAGTGACCGCATCTCGCTGCAGGACCCGAAGTTCGGAGGTCATCCATGGAGGTTCATACTTAAGTGTCCGTTTCAGCTTTGGGATCGCGGACTCGCAAGCTTGTCGAACCGCCTCCTGATACTCGAGGACAACGTTTTCGATGTCCTCTGGGGCGGTTATGGCCGACACTCTTTCCACTCGGATTTGGCGGCTTTGGAACTGTAGGATAAGTTCCTTTCGGAACTTAACCCAGTTTGCCTTTCTTGTGTTATATATCCGAGTGGTTGGTGCTGGGCCGGGTGCTTTCGCACGACCAGCGCGAAGTCCTATCCTTAGAGCGTTGTGATCGGAGCTTACCATGGCGGGGTCCACCCACCAGGATTCCATCCTTGGCAGGATATTTCGGCTGCACACCGTAATGTCGACTCTGCTTGTGCAGAGCCGACCTCCCCGAACCACTTGGAAAGTAGGTTCGGTTCCGGTATTAAGGATGTGCAGCTGATGATCATCAAAGTATCCAGCCAATTCAGCTACTCTGACTCTAAGATTTTTCGACTGCGGAGCGATCCGATTTAGCTGTTAACACGACCGTGATCAGACTGCGACTGGTTAGGTTAGGTTAGGTTAGGTTAGGTTAGGTTAGGTTAGGTTAGGTTAGGTTAGGTTAGGTTAGGTTTTTTTTTTTTTTTTTTTTTTTTTTTTTTTTTTTTTTTCAAAAATAGACAAGCACCCTCGAAGGTGATGTCTCGCGTGGTTCGTCCTTCCATCAATCGGAAGGAATTGTGATCCTATTTTTGTAAAATGATCTGGATTTATTGTGCTGATCATATTAATTTATACATTATCTATATTTTATAGCTGTTACTCTTACTTATTACTATTACGATTGTTACATATTTATTCTATACTGTTCTACTTATATTAATTCTGTACTTGTTGTTTTACTTGGCCGAAAAGTATACTAAAACATTTTTACAAAATTCCTTATAATTATTAGTTTATTAGTACGACTACATTAGGGCATATTTCAAAGTGATATTTGATAGGCCATATTTTTATTAATAACGACACCAACGTGCGTATTGCTTACTGTCACAGTGAAGATTTTACCAGTCACCATTAAAACATAGATGATACAAACATACACATGAGTACCAGCGGTTTTTTTTTTTTTTTTTTTTTTTTTTTTTTTTATTATTGTTATTATATAAATAATATTTTTTTTTTTTTTTTTTTTTTCCCCGCTGTATACCCTGCCGTGCGTATAAGACTTATTACTATTACATATTTTATCTTGCTTGATATCATATAACTTTTTAATTTCTACAATAGCGTGGCATAGCATGCCTTGTTTATCTATAACTTATAGATATTACAAGCATTACCGTTCATCAAATATTTATTTTTCACCATTACGATAGTTTTCATGAGAGCAACAATTTCCATAGCCAAATCATTGCACTCATGCATTACATAGATACATTTACTACACGACTATTTTTAGCAATTTGATGTAATTTATACAACCGTTACAAATACATATTATTTTAATTATTATTATTTATTTTATTTCAATCAACATACTATATATACAGTATATTCTATACCTTGTATAAATGCTTTTACACATTTTATATGTTTCAAATAAAACTGTGTACTTTTGTTATAAGTTAATACCATTTTCTGCCTATGAGTCGCCACGTTTACTTATAATTTTATTATTTCATTACATACATTACACATTACTATATTTACATGTTTTTATTTGCTATTTACTTTGGCTAAGTAATTTATTGATACAAGGGATGTTTTTATATTTATCTTATATAATAAAGTATATGCTTTTCTATATTCGTTAGTATATTTATTTATATACCTATATAATTAAAATTCTTTATCATAATTAATTGTTCAGTTATTAGTAATAAGATCTATAAATATATTTTTATCTTGATTTTTTCTCTCCGATTTTATCTTTCCATTTTCTAATAATTAATGTTTGCAACTATTAAGTTCATTGGATGACATCTCGGATAATAATTGATATTTATGTATTATACAATTAACGATTGTTTACTTGTTTATTTATGTTACTTATTTATTATATAATTATAATTATATACTTTTTAATTGTAGGTATTGATAATTTATGTACTGATATACTGCAACAACTCTGATTTAAAATTATTTTATAACTTATACACTTTAAAGTGTTACTTATAATAATTTATAACTAATTTGTTTATTTAGGAGATATGAATATTAGTAGTATGTCACACTCAACCTGGCAATTGCGTCCCATTTATGCCGGACCGGGCATTCAGCACTGAAGGCCCCGTGGTCCGTCCTTTCGAGACCCGCCGCCCGACAGTTGGTACAACACGGCTGTTCTCCCACAAGGTAGTGTGGGCAGTCATGACGTAGATGAGTGCCTCCACAATGGCTGCACAGACTGGAGGCTTCTTTACAGTTCCGGCGACCATGCCCAAATCCAAGGCAGCGGGTGCATTGAATAACAGGGGAGAAGTCCGTCACGGTTGAGCGTTTCAGATCAATATGGACTGAACCTTCCGATGTCAGTCTCTGCCATAACCTTGGGGCAACCCGTAATATAATGTGGTTGATGTTAGGGTTTCGGCTCCTTCGACGAAATCTGAGATCCATCGTTTGCTCCTCTTCGGGTAGCCCCGAAAAAATCTTTTTATTTTGGGCTTTTAAGGCCCCTAGGATGTCTTCGTCTTTGAGGTCTGACAACACGTCCTTGATAATAACAAGTGGATTTCTACCCTTGACTTCTTGAAATGAAAGTTCAGAATTGCCTTTCAGTCTACTAGTCACAGCGTCCACCTCCTCCCGCGAGCCGCACGTGATTACGACTCGCTGGTTCCGGACCCGGCGGATGCCGTCGACCCTGACCCCGGTTTTTGTGGGATTTACTGAAGTTCGGATCTTATTTAGAACATTCTCACTTGTATCTGATTTCAAGGTGCTGCTCACGATTAATGAATGGCCAGATGAAGTTGGGATCCGTGCGACTGCTCCCGCATAGGTCAGCGGCACGGCAGCTGGCCGTGGTGTATCCGAGAGCTGCGCTGTTTGCGCGGCGATACGGTCAATATTTTCTTGTATCGCGCTGCTTTTGTCCTCGAGAGCTATAACACCTTGCAGGAGCCGGTCTATGTTTTCAGAATCAATTGCGGTTTTTTGATCCCGACATTCAAGGAGTTCCTCGTTTTGTTGTTTTACCTTGTCCATTTCTCGCCTTATTTTAAGATTTTCGCTGTGAATTTCCCTAAGGAAGTCATAAAAGTACTCCAAGGCATTGCTGATGATTTTTTTGGTTTCGGGTGTTAGGTTGTCATACTTATCTAGCTCTGCCAATGCAGCTTGGTAATTTTCACGTGCTTTAATTGGTGACGACATGTTTATTTTCGCAACTCGTTTTTACCCCTTTTATATCTTGAAAATTATCTAAGTTAATTGGCTGTATTTCACAACAAAAGTTAATCTAGTCCCCAGCTATGTTATAGAATAGTTGAAAAAGGGGGGGCAAAGTATAAACTAAGCGTAGGAGGAGTGCAAACGTACCTCGCAGTCTTGGCTCACGGAAATAGCTGTATTTCTCTCAGTATGTACCACAGAAGAAAGTGTGATATATTTTCGTACTCGGCTTTCCAATACCTTTCCAATGATACCTCACACATCAATCCCAGACGTCTCGTTTAAAAGTTGAGGCCACGCCCCCTTTTCACTTTCGACTGTTTTTAAGTATGTTCTCCTGGTATTTTCGCTTCCAAAATTACGTCAGTGTATAAAGTCCTTTTTCCTTAACATATCCCCATTAAAAAAAATGAAAATTCTGCAACTATTTAAGTACCACGCCCAAAAAACTGGTCGAAATTACGTCGGTTTTTGGTTTTTATCGATTTCTACTTCGGGTTTTTGGTTTTTTTTAAATCTTTAAATTAAGTTGTAATTTAAGCACTGTTTTATATTATAAACCACAATTTTAATATTTTTAAAGTTAATTTTAGTATTTTTAAAACAAAGAAAACACAAAAAGACACAATTTTACGGTTTTTCCCACTTAATAACTAATTAATTAAAGAGGTTTTAATAAATTTGAAAACAGTATATTGTAAGGAATTTAAAACTGCACTGAAAAATACACTGAACACAATTTTAAATAGAATTTTAGTATTTTTAAAACACGTAAAACACAATGTGTTCAAAGTTTTTCCACAAAAACATTCAATTATTTTAATGAGTTTATTACACTTTCGAAAACTTTATAGGTTAGGCTGATAGAGGAGATTTTTTCACACCATATAACAATTTTTATTTATTTTTTAGTCGATTATTTATATGAGAAAATTCACTTTTTCGTAGAACGCGCTTTTTTTTACTAAGAGCAACGTGGATTCGACTTAGAACTTTTAGCACAACTGGGTTAGGTTAGGTTAGGTTAGGTTAGGTTAGGTTAGGTTAGGTTAGGTTAGGTTAGGTTAGGTTAGGTTAGGTTAGGTTAGGTTAGGTTAGGTTAGGTTAGGTTAGGTTAGGTTAGGTTATGTTAGGTTAGGTTAGGTTAGGTTAGGTTAGGTTAGGTTAGGTTAGGTTAGGTTAGGTTAGGTTCCTGGGCGGGCCGACAGCCGCATGTCGCCGGTTGTACGCCGGGGTGGTGCGGTCGATGGCCCTCTACGGGGCCCCGATCTGGGCAGACAAACTGTGCGCCCAAAATAGGACTCTCTTGCGCCAAGTGCAACGGGTCATGGCGATCAGGATGGTGAGGGGATACCGCACCATTTCGTGTGAGGTGGCATGCGTCCTGGCCGGGACCCCACCGTGGGACCTGGACGCGGAGATGCTCTCCGCTGTGTACTGGCGCCGCAGCGCAACAGCACAAGACGAAGAGGTGGAGCCAGAGCCGGTGGAAGCCGGGCGGCAGGGGCAACTCGACCGTCAGGTTCTCCTCCAGAAATGGAAGGACAGGCTGGTGGAACCGACCGCCGGCAGCAGGACGGTGGAAGCGATTCGGCCCGTCTTAGAATGTTGGGTCGAACGCCAACACGGGGCTCTCACCTTCCGCGCTGTGCAGATCTTGACGGGGCACGGTTGCTTCGGCAGGTACCTGTGCGGCGTGGCGGGTCGGGAGCTGACCAGCGTGTGCCACGCTTGTGGGTGTCCAGAGGACACAGCGGAGCATACGCTGACGGAATGCCCAGAGTGGGTGGAGCCGCGGGCGATGCTCGTGGCGGAGATAGGGGGTGACCTGTCGCTGCCGGGCGTCGTGAGAGCCATGGTTGGAAGTGACAGAGCGTGGAAGGCGGTGCTCCGATTCTGCGAGGCCGTTATGGCGCAAAAGGAAGTGGCGGAGCGGGTGAGAGAAGACGACCCTCTGTCGAACCCAATCCGCCACAAGAGAGTGGGACGGAGGCGCCTAGCGCATGAGCGCCGCCTTCCCCCTTAATGTGGGTCTCCGGGCGGTGGAACCGGGGGGTACCATCGCCCAGTTGGAGGAGACCCCCGGGACGGCTGGCGTGTCCCGTGTTCCGGCACGCCAAGTGGAATGGTGAGCGGCGTCACAGGTGGGCGTCCACAAGATGGGTCCGAATCGGACAACCGTCGGGGGAGCAGCGGAAGTGTGCGAAAGCGTTCCCGCAGCTCCGCCGGAAGACGGTGAGGAGGAACACCGCTGGTTTTTAGCCGGTAAGAGTCCGGCATAACCCGACGGTGCCCCCCCGTGCCTGTCGGGTATCCATGAGGATTTTCCAGCGAAAAAAAAAGAAAGAAAGGTTAGGTTAGGTTAGGTTAGGTTAGGTTAGGTTAGGTTTTTTTTTTTTTTTTTTTTTAACTAGTGGCCTACCTCCCTGGCAACTTTCGTCCCAGGGCCGAGGAGCTACTATGACTACTTTCTCCCTACCATTGAGCGGTAGGGGTTGTAGGTGTGGAGTTTTATTTATTAAATCAAAACATAACAATTTTGGGTTTATCCTTATGACTAACAATTTAATTAAGTGGCTTACATACTAACAAAAGATTACACTATTCTACTTCTATATTTATTTATTTTAATTGGTTAAATCTATTGCTATTACAAAAATTTTCTACTTACAATTAGGCGCTTTACTTAAATTCTATGGGTTGTATAAGGGCCCTATAATTTAAATAGGGAACCTTTATATACATTAACTACTACTATTTATATATTAACTAAACATTTATAAACTACCATATTAACTATTGTTTCACCTAACTATTTAATTACAATTGATACAAATTTATTTAAGTTTGACTTTAATATTGCTGCCGTTCCGCGGCAATACATCGGCTAAAATTCTGTGGCAGTATTTTTCAAAATGCCTTCTCAACGGCTTTGCGACAAAGGTTGGCAGGTTGGTCTCCACAACGGCCATGCCACATTCTATCTCAAGGTCGCATCTCCACCGGCCAAACCTGGGGCAGTCGAGCACCAGGTGCAATGCGCTTTCGTCTGTTCGACCGTCGCATATGCACACTGGGCTATCCTTCAGGCCGAACCGGTGGAGATACGCCGAGAAGCCGCCATGGCCCGAGATGATTTGGGCCATCAAGGCGGAGAAAGGTTCCTCCCTGACCAACTTGTAAGACGCCACGACGTCCGGCAGAAACGCTTTTGTAACACTTGCAGTTTCACCCGCGGTGTAGCGTTCCTGCCAGACGCCGAGGGTCCTGGTTCTAATTTTGCGGCGGAGAGTTGAAATCGGTACTCCATCGTATGCAGCCCTCAATTTCGAGTGGAGCGCCGCGTCCTTCGCCAAGTGATCAGCCCTCTCATTCCCCTCTATACCTACATGTGCCCGAACCCAGCGGAACCGAATGGTTTTACCCATATTTCGAGCCCGCCGGATAAGGTTTTTAATTTCAAAGGCTATCGGGTTAAATGAAGATCGATCCCTTAGCAGCTCCAGCGACGACCTGGAGTCGCTAAGAATCTCGACCCTCATGTCGGGCATCTTCAAGATGTCCTCGATAGCCTTCGAAATTGCGCACATTTCGGCTTGGAAGACAGAGCAATAATCCTCTAACTTGAGTTTTCTTGCTCTGACTTCCATGCCTCGCCGCCTGTATGATATTCCGGCTCCAACCCTGCCCTGTATCTTGCTTCCGTCGGTGTAGACTTGCAGGTAACCCTCTCCCTCTCCTGAGTCATCCTGCACCTCTACCGCGTCGGTTTCGGCCTGTGTTTCCTCGAGACAACAGAACTCTACCTCAGGAGCGAGGGCTGGATGGGGAGCATCCAGGAAGCTAACCCGCTGTTCAGCCTTCCTGTCTGCCATACCATCAATGTCCTCACCCCTTTTATATCGGTACAATTCTGCTGCCTCTCGGATTCTCAGGTCGAGTGGCAAGATACCTGACAGGATCAGTGCCGCACTCAAACTGGCGGTTTTGTAGGTCCGGCTGATCTTCCGCGCGAACCCTCGCTGAACTGCGTCCAGCAACTTCCGCACTCCGACTTGATCTACGGCTGGGACCCAGACGCTTGAAGCGTAGAGTACGATTGGCTCCACAGCGGCGATGTAGATGGTCCTCACCACCTCTGGGTTCAGGCCCCAGGTTGTCTTAGCCGCCCTTGACAATTGGCCATAAATGGCCGTTGCCTTCCGGCAAACGTCAGCGACGTGCGGCTTAAAGGACAACCTGTGGTCAATAATAAGACCCAGGATCTTGGTTTCTGTGACCATCTTTATACTTTCGCCGCCCATGGTGATCTGAATAGGTGTTACTTTCAGTTTCTTGGTAATCACCATGGCGTTGGTCTTGTGTGGAGCAAATCGCAGCTTGTTGTCCAAGCCCCAGTCGTAGACCCGCCGGAGGACGGAGTTAGCGGTCCGCGCGATAGTCTCCGGAGAGGAGCCCGAGAAGACGAGCACTACGTCGTCGGCGAAGGCTTGCACGCGTAGGCCCTCTTCCTCGAGGGCGCCCAGCAACGGATCAATCAGGAGGTTCCAGAATATGGGCCCCCCAATCGATCCCTGAACGCACCCCTTGGTTGTGGGCCTCACGCACTCGGCGCCCGCATAACGAATAATGACCTCGCGGTCATTGAGGTAACTGCACACGGTGGAGTACAGATTTCGGGGGCATTTCCTGGCTGCCAGCTGGTGTTTAATAGCTGGCCACCAGGCGCTGTCGAATGCCCCCTCTATGTCTAGAGACACCATCAATACTACCCTCTTTGCCCTGACCTCAGCCCTGATGTGCTCGATCAAGGCAAAGAGGGCATCTTCAGTGCTCCGCTGTGGCATAAAACCGAATTGGCCCGAGTTAATCGTCGGCAGTACGTGCCACTTTATCCGGCGTACCATCATCTTTTCCAAAGTCTTACCGTGGACTGACAAAAGTCCAATCGGACGGTAAGACTTTGGATGATGGTAGTCGGATTTTCCCGGTTTGGGAAGTGTCACGACTGCCGCACGCTTCCAGGGCCTCGGTAAGTATCCCACAGCGAGGCACCTGTTGGCTATCTCTAGGAAGAGCCGTTCATCTGCCTCAATGCTTTTAGCACTGATGTCTGCCGTAAACGCATCCGATCCAGGAGCTTTGCGAGCACTGAAGTCGTGAACCGCCTCCCTGAGTTCCGCAATGGTGAAGGGCGGATCATCCGCTGCACAGGCTAACTCGCACAGCGGACGGTCCGCTCCCCTCC
This sequence comes from Leptidea sinapis, assembly GCF_905404315.1. Classification (NCBI taxonomy): domain Eukaryota; kingdom Metazoa; phylum Arthropoda; class Insecta; order Lepidoptera; family Pieridae; genus Leptidea; species Leptidea sinapis. The sequence continues at coordinate 34,306,906 of NC_066265.1, forward strand.
TTATTGCAGAATGTACGGGAGTGTCATCCTCCAGCCTGTCCTCCGGGAAGAACGTAGCTGCAAGGAGTTCTGCACTTTGCTTGGGATCAAGACTCACTCCGTCTCTCACAAGAAGTTTGTCTTCTTGCTTTTTCGAGCTTTGACGGAGGACTCTGTAGATTCCGTCCCACAGGCTTTCGCCTGTTTGCGCGGTACAGTACTCTTTCCAGCTATGGGTCTGCGCCGCTTGCGCGGCAGACTCATATTTCTCCCTAGCTTCTAGGTACTGTCGAATGACGAATTCCCTCCTTGTTGGGGCCGCGCAGCGTATGCGTCTCGTTTTAGTGACCGCATCTCGCTGCAGGACCCGAAGTTTGGAGGTCATCCATGGAGGTTCATACTTCAGTGTTCGTTTCAGCTTTGGGATCGCGGCCTCACACGCTTGTCGGACCGCCTCCTGGTATTCGAGGACAATGTTTTCGATGTCCTCGGGGGCGGTTATGGCCGACACTCTTTCCACTCGGATTTGGCGGATTTCGAACTGTAGAATAAGTTCCTTTCGGAACTTATCCCAGTTTGCCTTTCGCGTGTTATATATCCGAGTGGTTGGTGCTGGGCCGGATGCTTTCGCACGACCAGCGCGGAGGCCTATCCTTAGAGCGTCGTGATCGGAGCTTACCATAGCGGGGTCCACCCACCAGGATTCCATCCTTGGCAGGATACTTTGGCTGCACACCGTAATGTCGACTCTGCTTGTGCAAAGCCGACCTCCTCGAACCACTTGGAAGGTGGGTTCGGTTCCGGTATTAAGGATGTGCAGCTGATGATCATCAAAGTATCCAGCCAATTCAGCTCCCCGGTGATCCTCGTCCGTGCTACCCCACCATGGGCTCCACGCGTTGAAGTCACCTCCGATCACAACACTCAAGGTTCCCAGCTTGGATCGGACGCTGGACAGACGTTCCAGGTATGGATCCAGGGGTTTGTCCCCTTCCAGGTAAGCGGACACTATTCCAAGTGTCCAGTCGGAGAACTCTATGGTGATTGCCACTATGTTCTCCGACTGGAGGCTCGGGTCACACCTTACCTGGAGGTCTTTATCAAAGACCGCTATTGCGGCCTTTGCGGGGTTGGTCCTAGTTATCCCCTGGTCCATTTGATAGACGCGAACCCCTGGGTATCGCTTCAAGGCACCTTGATTACCTGTATAGGGTTCCTGCAGCAGTGCCAGGCTTACCTTCTGGCTGACAGCTTCTGCCATCAGCTCATCGGTTGCCAATCGCTTCCGCTGCAGGTTTACCTGTATCATGTGCCTTGAAGCAGCATCCTTGGGCCCGCGACCTCCTGGAATTACGACTGCGGTGCCCTCAGCAGTAGCATACGCCAAGGCGGGCAATGGCATCCCACTTCCGCCTCACCGGACAGTCACTGCTGAATGCACCGTGGTCCGTCTTTTCCAGCTTCGCGTGACGGCAGTTAATGCAGCTGGGCGGCTCTCCCACGACATAGTCGGGGCATTCGCTCCTAACGTGTGGTCCCCCGCAGTGACTGCAAAGGTCCGAAGACTCTTTGCAGTGGCGCCGTCCGTGCCCGAAGGCTAAGCACTTCGAGCACTGTATAAGGGGCGAGAAGTCCTCAACCTTTGACCGCTTAAGGTCAAGATGGACGGAGCCCCCGTCCGTCATGCGACGCCACAGCGGAGGGGCCACACGCAGGACGACATGTGAGAGGTGCGGATTGCGGCACCTACGTCGGAAACATGTTTCCGTCGTTTGATGGTCCTTCTGGAGGCCTGTGAAGAGCTCTTTATTCTGAGCTCTCAGGGCCGCAATGACCTCCTCGTCTTTGAGGCAAGAGAGGACGTCTCTGATGATCACCATCGGATTTCTCCCCTTTGCCTCTTGAACTTGGAGGCCCGAGTTGGTCCCGAGCCGAGTCTTCACGGCCTCTACCTCACCTTTCGTGCCGCACGTTAACACCACCTTCTTGTTGCGGATTTTGCGGACGCTATCCACCTTGGCACCGGATTTCGTTGGGTCAACAGTCGCCCTAATCATGGTGAGGACATTTTCGCTACTGTCGTCAGGCGACTTACTCGTCACCATGATTGAGTGACCGGACTTCACCGGCGCCTTGGCAGCCATCGCCGCATACGAAGGCGGTGTTGAGGCCCGTACGGGCTCCTCTGGGAGCTTTGTTACTTTAGCTCCCAGACTTCGCACCTCAGCCAACATGTCTGTAGCTTCCCGCCGCATGGACTTTAATTCTCCCAGAAGGGAGCCCAGCTCAGCAGCGGGTGGATGGAGGGGCAGCCTTGTGTTAATTTGCTGAATTACTTCGAATTCAACTATACGGCGGAGTGCCTCCAGCTCCTTGCGCAACTCCGCCGTCTGCCCCCCCACGTCTGCTTTCTCCACCCGCTGCGTTAAGAGCAAAATCTGCTCCGCGTGGCCGGACTCTCTTCTGGAGATGTCCTCTGCGTGTCTCCTTTTAATATTTGCGATCTCCATTTGGAGATCGCGCTGCGCACTATTTACCTGTAAAGTGGCCTCATACAGAAAGTTGAGGCCCTCTATCACGGTTGTTTTGATAGAGCCTTTCAGGTTTCCTGATTTTTCCAGCTCTTCTTTAGCCCGCTGGTAGACTCTGTTAGCGTCCTTTAATATTGTTGCCGTTGGACTTTCGGGCTCCCCGGTGCTTACTGATCGTCCACCGGATGGCGGGGTGTGAAAATCCCCGACCGCCTCCCATTGGATCGATTGCGCCAAGGCGCCACTGCCAGGTTTGCTTCCCGAGCCGGCACCGAATTCGCTACCGGTAAAGGAACCTTCCCCCGCGTCAACCTTTCGGCTCAAAACAGCTCGTATTCTTCCGGGGTCTGATGATGGCCGTTTCGTGGTCATCGTTGTGGCCACCAACCCCTTATCGCCGGTTCTAATCTGGCGGGAAGACTTAGCCGATGATGTTGACATAATGCTAGAACGGCGACACGTAGAATTACTTATTAAAATTTACTAAAAACAATTAGACGACAAAAATTTAAATGTTAGAAAATACAATAATATAATAATTTGACAATAACAGATTTTTAGTAGCGCCAATAGAGAGAGCTACTCTTTACGATGAAAATGAGCCCAAACACGGCTATCCTTAGTGAAAAATAAAGAAATTACAAATAATTTTTACAAAAATATAAAAAATTCCTATAACTTGTTAAAAACAAAGAATTTAAAAATTTCGTCGGAGCCAATTAAAAGATCTTAAAAAGACGGTTCAGGCAAGCCCAAACTCGGCTACCCTAGCTGCCTCGGTTCACGAGTTATGACCAAGGGGGGTGAGGTATGGTTGGGGGGAGGGGGGGGGGTTTCACGGGAAGACTATTGGAATAGGTTGTTATTTTTGTTAGAGGGGGGGGGGAGGGGAGGGGGGGGAGGTCAATTAATCGGTAAGTGGGTGGAGATGACCAGGGGGTTAATTGTTAGTGAGGGGGAAGGGGTGGGTTGTACCTCTGGTGTTTTGCCTGATGTCTTGCCGATGTATTTGGATGACTTCCTTGTTCCGTCGTCAGTGAGTTGTAGGATCTATATTTCCTTTGAAGACGTATCAGTAGTCTGTGGTACGAAGACAGTTGAAGGGTGACGGATGACACTTGTCACTTGGCTTGTCTGATTTTTTCCAACAACCTCGTGGCGCCGCGTGCTTTCTGCTCCTATACAAAGCCTTCGAGGTTATGGGCCGCACCTTTATCCTCCAATATCTTCGTGATCCACTGTCCGATTTTGATGGTTCTTACTTTGCTGGATTGGTCGTGATGAGCACTAGCGGGATTAGTAATTAGTTTTTTGATCACTACAGCAGCAACTCAGGGAAACTGACAGAAAGTCTAGGTCCCGTAACTTAGGAGTGCGCTGTGCAAAACTTTTGCCAACAATAATCCCGGTGATTTATGTTATAACAATACACTGTACCAATTTTTATAACAATCAAAGCACTATTTACCCCCTGGCAACTTTCGTTCCAGGGCCGAGGAGCTACTAAGCTACTTCCTCCCTACCATTGAGCGGTAGGGTTTGGGGGTGGTTTATTATTTATTTACAATGTTTATTTACAGTCGCTTACACACTAATATATATTTTCATTACATTTCTTACATGATATTGATCTTATAACTAACAGATTTTACATATATATTTATTTTTATTCCTTTTATTAGCTTCTTAATATTATACAAATTCTTAACACTATCTTAACCTAGGCACACATTCTTACAGACTATTAGTAGTAAAAAGGGCCCTATGCTCAGTCATAGGGAACCGTGCTTTACTTATTTATTGCTAAAAAATTTTTATTCTTATCTATTTCCTACCCTACCATTTAATTACATACATTATATTTTGAGCTTTTTGATATTTATATTGCTGCCGTTCTTCGGCAGCACATCTATCAATATCTTGAGGCAAAATGCCTCAAGTAGCTCACGTTTTTCTGACAATAATAAGGGGAGGTTGGCCTCCAGTACGGCCACTCCACTCTGGACCTCAAGGTCGTACCTCCACCGACCGAACCTAGGGCATTCGAGCACCAGGTGCATTGCGCTTTCGTCAGTATGACCGTCGCAAATGCACGCTGGGCTATCCTTCAGTCCGAACCGGTGGAGATACGCCGAGAAGCCACCATGACCCGTGATGACTTGGGCCATCAGAGCGGAGAAGGGTGCCTCCCGCACCAGCTTGTAAGCCGCCACGACGTCCGGCAGGAACGCCTTTGTGACGCTTGCGGTGTGACCCGCAGTGTAGCGCTCCTGCCAGACTTCGAGGGTCCTGGCTCTTATACCGCGGCGAAGAGTCGAAACCGGCACTCCATCGTATGCAGCCCTCAACTTCGAGTGGTTAGTGGTTAGGTTAGGTTAGGTTAGGTTAGGTTAGGTTAGGTTAGGTTAGGTTAGGTTAGGTTAGGTTAGGTTAGGTTAGGTTAGGTTAGGTTAGGTTAGGTTAGGTTAGGTTAGGTTAGGTTAGGTTAGGTTAGGTTAGGTTAGGTTAGGTTAGGTTAGGTTAGGTTAGGTTAGGTTAGGTTAGGTTAGGTTAGGTTAGGTTAGGTTAGGTTAGGTTAGGTTAGGTTAGGTTAGGTTAGGTTAGGTTAGGTTTTTTTTTTTTTTTTTTTTTTTTTTTTTTGAACTAGTGGCCTACCTCCCTGGCAACTTTCGTCCCAGGGCCGAGGAGCTACTATGACTACTTTCTCCCTACCATTGAGCGGCAGGGGTTGTAGGTGTGGAGTTTTGTTTATTAAATCAAAACATAACAATTTTGGGTTTATCCTTATGACTAACATTTTAATTAAGTGGCTTACATACTAACAAAAGATTACACTATTCTACTTCTATATTTATTTATTTTAATTGGTTAAATCTATTGCTATTACAAAAATTTTCTACTTACAATTAGGCGCTTTACTTAAATTCTATGGGTTGTATAAGGGCCCTATAATTTAAATAGGGAACCTTTATATACATTAACTACTACTATTTATATATTAACTAAACATTTATAAACTACCATATTAACTATTGTTTTACCTAACTATTTAATTACAATTGATACAAATTTATTTAAGTTTGACTTTAATATTGCTGCCGTTCCGCGGCAATACATCGGCTAAAATTCTGTGGCAGTATTTTTCAAAATGCCTTCTCAACGGCTTTGCGACAAAGGTTGGCAGGTTGGTCTCCACAACGGCCATGCCACATTCTATCTCAAGGTCGCATCTCCACCGGCCAAACCTGGGGCAGTCGAGCACCAGGTGCAATGCGCTTTCGTCTGTTCGACCGTCGCATATGCACGCTGGGCTATCCTTCAGGCCGAACCGGTGGAGATACGCCGAGAAGCCGCCATGGCCCGAGATGATTTGGGCCATCAAGGCGGAGAAAGGTTCCTCCCTGACCAACTTGTAAGACGCCACGACGTCTGGCAGAAACGCTTTTGTAACACTTGCAGTTTGACCCGCGGTATAGCGTTCCTGCCAGACGCCGAGGGTCCTGGCTCTAATTTTGCGGCGGAGAGTTGAAATCGGTACTCCATCGTATGCAGCCCTCAATTTCGAGTGGAGCGCCGCGTCCTTCGCCAAGTGATCAGCCCTCTCGTTCCCCTCGATACCTACATGTGCCCGAACCCAGCGGAACCGAATGGTTTTACCCATATTTCGAGCCCGCCGGATAAGGTTTTTAATTTCAAAGGCTATCGGGTTAAATGAAGATCGATCCCTTAGCAGCTCCAGCGACGACCTGGAGTCGCTAAGAATCTCGACCCTCATGTCGGGCATCTTCAAGATGTCCTCGATAGCCTTCGAAATTGCGCACATTTCGGCTTGGAAGACAGAGCAATAATCCTCTAACTTGAGTTTTCTTGCTCTGACTTCCATGCCTCGCCGCCTGTATGATATTCCGGCTCCAACCCTGCCCTGTATCTTGCTTCCGTCGGTGTAGACTTGCAGGTAACCCTCTCCCTCTCCTGTGTCATCCTGCACCTCTACCGCGTCGGTTTCGGCCTGTGTTTCCTCGAGACAACAGAACTCTACCTCAGGAGCGAGGGCTGGATGGGGAGCATCCAGGAAGCTAACCCGCTGTTCAGCCTTCCTGTCTGCCATACCATCAATGTCCTCACCCCTTTTATATCGGTACAATTCTGCTGCCTCTCGGATTCTCAGGTCGAGTGGCAAGATACCTGACAGGATCAGTGCCGCACTCAAACTGGCGGTTTTGTAGGTCCGGCTGATCTTCCGCGCGAACCCTCGCTGAACTGCGTCCAGCAACTTCCGCACTCCGACTTGATCTACGGCTGGGACCCAGACGCTTGAAGCGTAGAGTACGATTGGCTCCACAGCGGCGATGTAGATGGTCCTCACCACCTCTGGGTTCAGGCCCCAGGTTGTCTTAGCCGCCCTTGACAATTGGCCATAAATGGCCGTTGCCTTCCGGCAAACGTCAGCGACGTGCGGCTTAAAGGACAACCTGTGGTCAATAATAAGACCCAGGATCTTGGTTTCTGTGACCATCTTTATACTTTCGCCGCCCATGGTGATCTGAATAGGTGTTACTTTCAGTTTCTTGGTAATCACCATGGCGTTGGTCTTGTGTGGAGCAAATCGCAGCTTGTTGTCCAAGCCCCAGTCGTAGACCCGCCGGAGGACGGAGTTAGCGGTCCGCGCGATAGTCTCCGGAGAGGAGCCCGAGAAGACGAGCACTACGTCGTCGGCGAAGGCTTGCACGCGTAGGCCCTCTTCCTCGAGGGCGCCCAGCAATGGATCGATCAGGAGGTTCCAGAATATGGGCCCCCCAATCGATCCCTGAACGCACCCCTTGGTTGTGGGCCTCACGCACTCGGCGCCCGCATAACGAATAATGACCTCGCGGTCATTGAGGTAACTGCACACGGTGGAGTACAGATTTCGGGGGCATTTCCTGGCGGCCAGCTGATGTTTAATAGCTGGCCACCAGGCGCTGTCGAATGCCCCCTCTATGTCTAGAGACACCATCAATACTACCCTCTTTGCCCTGACCTCAGCTCTGATGTGCTCGATCAAGGCAAAGAGGGCATCTTCAGTGCTCCGCTGTGGCATAAAACCGAATTGGCCCGAGTTAATCGTCGGCAGTACGTGCCACTTTATCCGGCGTACCATCATCTTTTCCAAAGTCTTACCGTGGACTGACAAAAGTCCAATCGGACGGTAAGACTTTGGATGATGGTAGTCGGATTTTCCCGGTTTGGGAAGTGTCACGACTGCCGCACGCTTCCAGGGCTTCGGGAAGTATCCCACAGCGAGGCACCTGTTGGCTATCTCTAGGAAGAGCCGTTCATCTGCCTCAATGCTTTTTGCACTGATGTCTGCCGTAAACGCATCCGATCCAGGAGCTTTGCGAGCACTGAAGTCATGAACCGCCTCCCTGAGTTCCGCAATGGTGAAGGGCGGATCATCCGCTGCACAGGCTAACTCGCACAGCGGACGGTCCGCTCCCCTCCTTATTGCAGAATGTACGGGAGTGTCATCCTCCAGCCTGTCGTCCGGGAAGAACGTAGCTGCAAGGAGTTCTGCACTTTGCTTGGGATCAAGAGTCACTCCGTCTCTCACAAGAAGTTTGTCTTCTTGCTTTTTCGAGCTTTGACGGAGGACTCTGTAGATTCCGTCCCACAGGCTTTCGCCTGTTTGCGCGGTACAGTACTCCTTCCAGCTATGGGTCTGCGCCGCTTGCGCGGCAGACTCATATTTCTCCCTAGCTTCTAGGTACTGTCGAATGACGAATTCCCTCCTTGTTGGGGCCGCGCAGCGTATGCGTCTCTTTTTAGTGACCGCATCTCGCTGCAGGACCCGAAGTTCGGAGGTCATCCATGGAGGTTCATACTTCAGTGTTCGGTTCAGCTTTGGGATCGTGGCCTCACACGCTTGTCGGACCGCCTCCTGGTATTCGAGGACAACGTTTTCGATGTCCTCGGGGGCGGTTATGGCCGACACTCTTTCCACTCGGATTTGGCGGCTTTCGAACTGTAGGATAAGTTCCTTTCGGAACTTATCCCAGTTTGCCTTTCGCGTGTTATATATCCGAGTGGTTGGTGCTGGGCCGGGTGCTTTCGCACGACCAGCGCGGAGGCCTATCCTTAGAGCGTTGTGATCGGAGCTTACCATAGCGGGGTCCACCCACCAGGATTCCATCCTTGGCAGGATACTTTGGCTGCACACCGTAATATCGACTCTGCTTGTGCAAAGCCGACCTCCTCGAACCACTTGGAAGGTGGGTTCGGTTCCGGTATTAAGGATGTGCAGCTGATGATCATCAAAGTATCCAGCCAATTCAGCTCCCCGGTGATCCTCGTCCGTGCTACCCCACCATGGGCTCCACGCGTTGAAGTCACCTCCGATCACAACACTCAAGGTTCCCAGCTTGGATCGGACGCTGGACAGACGTTCCAGGTATGGATCCAGGGGTTTGTCCCCTTCCAGGTAAGCGGACACTATTCCAAGTGTCCAGTCGGAGAACTCTATGGTTATTGCCACTATGTTCTCCGACTGGAGGCTCGGGTCACACCTTACCTGGAGGTCTTTATCAAAGACCGCTATTGCGGCCTTTGCGGGGTTGGTCCTAGTTATCCCCTGGTCCATTTGATAGACGCGAACCCCTGGGTATCGCTTCAAGGCACCTTGACTACCTGTATAGGGTTCCTGCAGCAGTGCCAGGCTTACCTTCTGGCTGACAGCTTCTGCCATCAGCTCATCGGTTGCCAATCGCTTCCGCTGCAGGTTTACCTGTATCATGTGCCTTGAAGCAGCATCCTTGGGCCCGCGACCTCCTGGAATTACGACTGCGGTGCCCTCAGCAGTAGCACACGCCAAGGCGGGCAATGGCATCCCACTTCCGCCTCACCGGACAGTCACTGCTGAATGCACCGTGGTCCGTCTTTTCCAGCTTCGCGTGACGGCAGTTAATGCAGCTGGGCGGCTCTCCCACGACATAGTCGGGGCACTCGCTCCTAACGTGTGGTCCCCCGCAGTGACTGCAAAGGTCCGAAGACTCTTTGCAGTGGCGCCGTCCGTGCCCGAAGGCTAAGCACTTCGAGCACTGTATAAGGGGCGAGAAGTCCTCAACCTTTGACCGCTTAAGGTCAAGATGGACGGAGCCCCCGTCCGTCATGCGACGCCACAGCGGAGGGGCCACACGCAGGACGACATGTGAGAGGTGCGGGTTGCGGCACCTACGTCGGAAACATGTTTCCGTCGTTTGATGGTCCTTCTGGAGGCCTGTGAAGAGCTCTTTATTCTGAGCTCTCAGGGCCGCAATGACCTCCTCGTCTTTGAGGCAAGAGAGGACGTCTCTGATGATCACCATCGGATTTCTCCCCTTTGCCTCTTGAACTTGGAGGCCCGAGTTGGCCCCGAGCCGAGTCTTCACGGCCTCTACCTCACCTTTCGTGCCGCACGTTAACACCACCTTCTTGTTGCGGATTTTGCGGACGCTATCCACCTTGGCACCGGATTTCGTTGGGTCAACAGTCGCCCTAATCATGGTGAGGACATTTTCGCTACTGTCGTCAGGCGACTTACTCGTCACCATGATTGAGTGACCGGACTTCACCGGCGCCTTGGCAGCCATCGCCGCATACGAAGGCGGTGTTGAGGCCCGTACGGGCTCCTCTGGGAGCTTTGTTACTTTAGCTCCCAGACTTCGCACCTCAGCCAACATGTCTGTAGCTTCCCGCCGCATGGACTTTAATTCTCCCAGAAGGGAGCCCAGCTCAGCAGCGGGTGGATGGTTAGGTTAGGTTAGGTTAGGTTAGGTTAGGTTAGGTTAGGTTAGGTTAGGTTAGGTTAGGTTAGGTTAGGTTAGGTTAGGTTAGGTTAGGTTAGGTTAGGTTAGGTTAGGTTAGGTTAGGTTAGGTTAGGTTAGGTTAGGTTAGGTTAGGTTAGGTTAGGTTAGGTTAGGTTAGGTTAGGTTAGGTTAGGTTAGGTTAGGTTAGGTTAGGTTAGGTTAGGTTAGGTTAGGTTAGGTTAGGTTAGGTTAGGTTAGGTTAGGTTAGGTTAGGTTAGGTTAGGTTAGGTTAGGTTAGGTTAGGTTAGGTTAGGTTAGGTTAGGTTAGGTTAGGTTAGGTTAGGTTAGGTTAGGTTAGGTTAGGTTAGGTTAGGTTAGGTTAGGTTAGGTTAGGTTAGGTTAGGTTAGGTTAGGTTAGGTTAGGTTAGGTTAGGTTAGGTTAGGTTAGGTTAGGTTAGGTTAGGTTAGGTTAGGTTAGGTTAGGTTAGGTTAGGTTAGGTTAGGTTAGGTTAGGTTAGGTTAGGTTAGGTTAGGTTAGGTTAGGTTAGGTTAGGTTAGGTTAGGTTAGGTTAGGTTAGGTTAGGTTAGGTTAGGTTAGGTTAGGTTAGGTTAGGTTAGGTTTTTTTTTTTTTTTTTTTTTTAAACTAGTGGCCTACCTCCCTGGCAACTTTCGTCCCAGGGCCGAGGAGCTACTATGACTACTTTCTCCCTACCATTGAGCGGTAGGGGTTGTAGGTGTGGAGTTTTATTTATTAAATCAAAACATAACAATTTTGGGTTTATCCTTATGACTAACATTTTAATTAAGTGGCTTACATACTAACAAAAGATTACACTATTCTACTTCTATATTTATTTATTTTAATTGGTTAAATCTATTGCTATTACAACATTTTCTAATTACAATTAGGCGCTTTACTTAAATTCTATGGGTTGTATAAGGGCCCTATAATTTAAATAGGGAACCTTTATATACATTAACTACTACTATTTATATATTAACTAAACATTTATAAACTACCATATTAACTATTGTTTCACCTAACTATTTAATTACAATTAATACACATTTATTTAAGTTTAACTTTAATATTGCTGCCGTTCCGCGGCAATACATCGGCTAAAATTCTGTGGCAGTATTTTTCAAACTGCCTTCTCAACGGCTTTGCGACAAAGGTTGGCAGGTTGGTCTCCACAACGGCCATGCCACATTCTATCTCAAGGTCGCATCTCCACCGACCAAACCTGGGGCAGTCGAGCACCAGGTGCAATGCGCTTTCGTCTGTTCGACCGTCGCATATGCACACTGGGCTATCCTTCAGGCCGAACCGGTGGAGATACGCCGAGAAGCCGCCATGGCCCGAGATGATTTGGGCCATCAAGGCGGAGAAAGGTTCCTCCCTGACCAACTTGTAAGACGCCACGACGTCTGGCAGAAACGCTTTTGTAACACTTGCAGTTTGACCCGCGGTATAGCGTTCCTGCCAGACGCCGAGGGTCCTGGCTCTAATTTTGCGGCGGAGAGTTGAAATCGGTACTCCATCGTATGCAGCCCTCAATTTCGAGTGGAGCGCCGCGTCCTTCGCCAAGTGATCAGCCCTCTCATTCCCCTCGATACCTACATGTGCCCGAACCCAGCGGAACCGAATGGTTTTACCCATATTTCGAGCCCGCCGGATAAGGTTTTTAATTTCAAAGGCTATCGGGTTAAATGAAGATCGATCCCTTAGCAGCTCCAGCGACGACCTGGAGTCGCTAAGAATCTCGACCCTCATGTCGGGCATCTTCAAGATGTCCTCGATAGCCTTCGAAATTGCGCACATTTCTGCTTGGAAGACAGAGCAATAATCCTCTAACTTGAGTTTTCTTGCTCTGACTTCCATGCCTCGCCGCCTGTATGATATTCCGGCTCCAACCCTGCCCTGTATCTTGCTTCCGTCGGTGTAGACTTGCAGGTAACCCTCTCCCTCTCCTGAGTCATCCTGCACCTCTACCGCGTCGGTTTCAGCCTGTGTTTCCTCGAGACAACAGAACTCTACCTCAGGAGCGAGGGCTGGATGGGGAGCATCCAGGAAGCTAACCCGCTGTTCTGCCTTCCTGTCTGCCATACCATCAATGTCCTCACCCCTTTTATATCGGTACAATTCTGCTGCCTCTCGGATTCTCAGGTCGAGTGGCAAGATACCTGACAGGATCAGTGCCGCACTCAAACTGGCGGTTTTGTAGGTCCGGCTGATCTTCCGCGCGAACCCTCGCTGAACTGCGTCCATCAACTTCCGCACTCCGACTTGATCTACGGCTGGGACCCAGACGCTTGAAGCGTAGAGTACGATTGGCTCCACAGCGGCGATGTAGATGGTCCTCACCACCTCTGGGTTCAGGCCCCAGGTTGTCTTAGCCGCCCTTGACAATTGGCCATAAATGGCCGTTGCCTTTCGGCAGACGTCAGCGACGTGCGGCTTAAAGGACAACCTGTGGTCAATAATAAGACCCAGGATCTTGGTTTCTGTGACCATCTTTATACTTTCGCCGCCCATGGTGATCTGAATAGGTGTTACTTTCAGTTTCTTGGTAATCACCATGGCGTTGGTCTTGTGTGGAGCAAATCGCAGCTTGTTGTCCAAGCCCCAGTCGTAGACCCGCCGGAGGACGGAATTAGCGGTCCGCGCGATAGTCTCCGGAGAGGAGCCCGAGAAGACGAGCACTACGTCGTCGGCGAAGGCTTGCACGCGTAGGCCCTCTTCCTCGAGGGCGCCCAGCAACGGATCAATCAGGAGGTTCCAGAATATGGGCCCCCCAATCGATCCCTGAACGCACCCCTTGGTTGTGGGCCTCACGCACTCGGCGCCCGCATAACGAATAATGACCTCGCGGTCATCGAGGTAACTGCACACGGTGGAGTACAGATTTCGGGGGCATTTCCTGGCGGCCAGCTGATGTTTAATAGCTGGCCACCAGGCGCTGTCGAATGCCCCCTCTATGTCTAGAGACACCATCAATACTACCCTCTTTGCCCTGACCTCAGCTCTGATGTGCTCGATCAAGGCAAAGAGGGCATCTTCAGTGCTCCGCTGTGGCATAAAACCGAATTGGCCCGGGTTAATCGTCGGCAGTACGTGCCACTTTATCCGGCGTACCATCATCTTTTCCAAAGTCTTACCGTGGACTGACAAAAGTCCAATCGGACGGTAAGACTTTGGATGATGGTAGTCGGATTTTCCCGGTTTGGGAAGTGTCACGACTGCCGCACGCTTCCAGGGCTTCGGGAAGTATCCCACAGCGAGGCACCTGTTGGCTATCTCTAAGAAGAGCCGCTCATCTGCCTCAATGCTCTTGGCACTGATGTCAGCTGTGAACGCATCCGATCCAGGCGCTTTACGAGCGCTGAAATCGTGAACCGCCTCCCTGAGTTCCGCAAGGGTGAAGGGCGGATCGTCCTCTGTGCAGGATAACTCGCGCAGAGGGCGGTCCGCCTCTCTCCTTATTGCGGAATGCACGGGAGAGTCGTCCTCTACTCTATCGTCCGGGAAGAACGTAGCTGCAAGGAGTTCTGCACTTTGCTTGGGATCAAGAGTCACTCCGTCCCTCACAAGAAGTTTATCTTCTTGCTTTTTCGAGGTTTGACGGAGGACTCTGTAGATGCCGTCCCACAGGCTTTCGCCTGTTTGCGCGGTGCAGTACTCCTTCCAGCTATGGGTCTGTGCCGCTTGTGCGGCAGACTCATACTTTTCCCGGGCGTCGAGATACTGGCGGACGACGAATTCCCTCCTAATTGGGGCCGCGCAGCGGATGCGATTCTTCTTAGTAACCGCATCGCGCTTCAGGGCCCGAAGTTCGGAGGTCATCCACGGAGGTTCATATTTCAGCATTCGCTTCAGCTTTGGGATTGCGGTCTCACACGCTTGGCGAACCGCCTCCTGATACTCGAGGACAACGGTTTCGATGTCCTCGGGGGCGGTTACGGCCGACACTCTTTCCACTCGGATCTGGCGCTTTTGGAGCTGTAAGATTAGTTCCTTTCGGAACTTATCCCAGTCTGCCTTGCGTGTGTTATATATCCGAGTGGTTGGTGCTGGGCCGGGTGCTTTTGCACGGCCAGCGCGGAGTCCTATCCTTAGAGCGTTGTGATCGGAACTGACCATGTCGGGGTCCACCCTCCAGGACTCCATCCTTGACAAGATACTTCGGCTGCACACCGTAATGTCGACTCTGCTTGTACAGAGCCGACCTCCCCGAACCACTTGGAATGTTGGCTCGGTTCCGGTGTTGAGGATGTGCAGCTGGTTGTCGTCGAAGTATCCTGCCAATTCGGCTCCCCGGTGGTCCTCGTCTGCGCTTCCCCACCATGGGCTCCACGCATTGAAGTCACCTCCGATCACAACACTTAAAGTTCCCAACTTGGATCGGACGCTGGACAGACGTTCCAGGTATGGAACCAGGGGTTTATCCCCTTCCAGGTAGGCGGACACTATTCCAAGTGTCCAGTCGGAGAACTCTATGGTAATTGCCACTATGTTCTCCGACTGGAGGCTCGGGTCACACCCAACCTGGAGGTCTTTATCAAAGACCGCTATTGCGGCCTTTGCGGGATTGGTCTTACTAATCCCCTGGTCCATCTGAAAGACGCGGACCCCCGGATACCGCTTCAAGGCACCTTGATTACCTGTGTAGGGTTCCTGCAGCAGTGCCAGGCTCACCTTCTGACTGACAGCTTCCGCCATCAGTTCATCGGTTGCCAATCGCTTCCGCTGCAGGTTTACCTGTATCATGTGCCTCGAAGCAGCATCCCTGGGCCCGCGACCACCTGGATTTATGACCGCGGTGCCCTCAGCAGTAACTCACGCCGAGGCGGGCAATGGCATCCCATTTCCGCCTCACCGGACAGTCGCCGCTGAATGCACCGTGATCCGTCTTGTCCAGCTTAGCGTGTCGACAGTTGACACAGCTGGGCGGCTCTCCTATGACATAATCGGGGCACTCACTTCTCACGTGTGGCCCCCCGCAGTGGCTGCAGAGGTCCGAAGACTCTTTGCAGTGGCGCCGCCCGTGCCCAAAGGCTAGACACTTTGAGCACTGGATCAACGGCGAGAAGTCCTCCACCCTTGATCGCTTAAGATCGAGGTGGACAGATCCCCCGTCAACCATGCGGCGCCATAGCGGAGGGGCCACCCGCAAGATAAGATGTGTGAGGTGCGGGTTGCGGCACCTTCGGCGGAAGCATGCCTCCACCGTTTGGTGGTCTTTATGGAGGCCGGCGAAGAGCTCTTTGTTCTGAGCTCGTAAGGCCGCAATGACCTCCTCGTCCTTGAGGCAAGAGAGGACGTCCCTGATGATAATCATCGGGTTTTTTCCTCTCGCCTCCTGGACCTTGAGGCCCGAACTAGCCCCGAGCCGCGTCTTCACGGCCTCCACCTCACCCTTAGTGCCGCATGTCAGCACCACCTTCCTATTTCGGACCATGCGTACGCTGTCCACTTTGGCGCCGGTCCTTGTTGGGTCAACGGCCTTCCTGATCTTGGTGACCACATTGTCACTCGAGTCTTCTGGTGACTCGCTGGTCACCACTATCGAGTGGCCGGACTTGACAGGTGCCTTTGCAGCCATCGCCGCGTAGGAAGGCAGCGCCTGAGCCCTTGCGGGCTCCTCTAGGAGCTTAGACGTTTTGGCTCCTAGGTCGCGCACCTCATCCAACATCTTCACAGCGTCCTTGTGCATTCCCTTTAACTCTTCGAGAAGGGGGCCCAGTTTCGCAGCGGGTGGAGGGGGGAGCTTGATTTTCCCCATCTCGGCAATAACGTCGAATTCGACTACACGGCGGAGTGCCTCCAACTCCTTTCGCAACTCCGCCGTCTGCCCCCCCACATCTGAATTCTCCAGCCGCTGCGTAAGGAGCAAGATCTGCTCCGCGTGACTGGACTCCCTCCTTGCAACGTCCTCCGCGTGCCTTCGCTGCAGGTGCTCGACTTGCAGTAGGACGTCACGTCGCGCACTGTTTACCTGGAGGGTGGCCTCATATAAAAAGTTCAGGCCGTCCAGTACGGTCGCCCTTATAGAACCCTTCAAGTTACCGGATTTCTCCAGTTCCTCTTTGGCCCGCTGGTAAACTCCGTTCGCCGTTTTTAAAAGGGTTGCGGTTGGGCTCTCGGGCCCCCCGACGCTACCACGCCGATCTCCAGATGGCGGGGTGCGGAAAGCCGCATCCGCCTCTCTTTGGAGCGCTTGCGCCAGGGTGCCACTTTCAGGTCGTGAACCCGACCCCGCCCCAAATTCACTTCCGGAGAAGGAGGAACCCTCCCCAGCCTCGATGCGACGGCATGGGACTGCTTTCACCCTTCCAGGGTCTGACGATGGGCGTTTCGCGGTCGTCGCGGTAATCGTTTCTCGGTCGGTGCACCGTAAGGTTCGTGTCGATTTGTATGTGGATGACATCCTTGTGCTTTGGGAAAACGGCAGCAAAATTTAGGTAAAATACACAATTAAATTACAGCTTTGAAATATATATACAACTATAACTAATTTCTCTAATTCTAGTTAATCTGGGAACGGTGAGAGAAGGAATTTGGGGTGGGGGGGTAAGTAGGAGGGGGGGTTGGGTATGGGATCAAGTTTTTTTATAGATGAGCCAAATGCTTCTTAACAAACTGTACCTGGATCCGGTGTCAAATTTACAAAATTTTAATCCGTTCCGGAGTTATTTAATTTTAAAATTGTGATAATTTCGAAAGTTAGCAAATTTTTTGGGATATTTACAAAATCAGGAATTTTTAAATTTTGAAAAAAGGATCTAGTAGGACATGAAAAGGGGAAAAAGACCAGATATACACACTGTGTATATCCAGGCCCGGGGTCAAAAATGGGCTAGGACGCACCGTTCCCGAGATATCCCGGTTTTTCTGTCCAGATCTTCCCGGCGGGCTGGTGTCGCGTGGAGTGGTCCGATTGAGCTGCTCGAAGCGGCGGCTTGTTCCTTGTCTTGAGATCTATCCAGAGACGTATCGCACGCTGAGCTGCTCCCTCGGGATCTCCGACCTCGTGCCACGCGGTTTCGGTGAAAATTGGCGATTGTAGCGCCACCGATGGCCGGAAAAATCTGAATGATGGGTCAAAAGATGCGTCTCAATGAGACCTATCGTTTGGTGTACAGAAACTTATATGTCACCGCTTTAGTTTTTAAGTTATTTAAGAGGGAACGCTGCCTTTTTATGGTTATGGTGGTTTTTCTTGATTAACTTTTTTTCCCCACGTTTGATTTCGAAACGCGATGTGTCGTTGAGCAGGTATTTTCACGGCGCGTTCAACGGTATATCGCACTTGTGGGGGCAACAACGTTTTGAGGTACCTCGAGCCACACCCAATTTCACTCTATCCCGGTTATCTCCCGAACCCGTAGTCGGAAAAATCCGGGAGAGGCCTCAAAATGTGCAACTCGCTAACGCGCACCGTGCGCAATCAAGAAAAAGGTGGGGAAAAGATCTAGTTTAGGCAGCGTTCACACTTTTGTGCACAGTTTTTTAACAATTTCCACTTTTTTTCACTTTTTTTCCACTTTTTCACGGTATATCCTAGTGGGAGTTACACCACTAGATTCGCCGTCGCGAGACGCGTCGTTGGATATACAACACTGGTACTGAAGTAACAAATTTACCACTTATGATATTTTACGAGTACGGAGCGAAGCGTTTTTGCTGCTTACTCGTCAGAGGTGCGACACAGACTGGTTAGGTTAGGTTAGGTTAGGTTAGGTTAGGTTAGGTTAGGTTAGGTTAGGTTAGGTTAGGTTAGGTTAGGTTAGGTTAGGTTAGGTTAGGTTAGGTTAGGTTAGGTTAGGTTAGGTTAGGTTAGGTTAGGTTAGGTTAGGTTAGGTTAGGTTAGGTTAGGTTAGGTTAGGTTAGGTTAGGTTAGGTTAGGTTAGGTTAGGTTAGGTTAGGTTAGGTTAGGTTAGGTTAGGTTAGGTTAGGTTAGGTTAGGTTAGGTTAGGTTAGGTTAGGTTAGGTTAGGTTAGGTTAGGTTAGGTTAGGTTAGGTTAGGTTAGGTTAGGTTAGGTTAGGTTAGGTTAGGTTAGGTTAGGTTAGGTTAGGTTAGGTTAGGTTAGGTTAGGTTAGGTTAGGTTAGGTTAGGTTAGGTTAGGTTAGGTTAGGTTAGGTTAGGTTAGGTTAGGTTAGGTTAGGTTAGGTTAGGTTAGGTTAGGTTAGGTTAGGTTAGGTTAGGTTAGGTTAGGTTAGGTTAGGTTAGGTTAGGTTAGGTTAGGTTAGGTTAGGTTAGGTTAGGTTAGGTTAGGTTAGGTTAGGTTAGGTTAGGTTAGGTTAGGTTAGGTTAGGTTAGGTTAGGTTAGGTTAGGTTAGGTTTTTTTTTTTTTTTTTTTTATTTTATTTTTTCTTATACCTCCGGCAATGAAGGCCGCAGTCTTTTTATATCTATTTGACTCATTCAGACAAGTTCTCGCTTTTATACCTCTCGTACTTTCATTCTTCATACGTACTCTTTCATACATCAATCACTTTTACTGTTACGGCTGGGATTGCCGCCTATGCTCCTATATATACTTAATTTATTTTAGGATAATAATTGGTACACTTTCTTTATTTATATTACTATTTTACATTTGTTGTTCATTCGTAAACCATCGAAATTCAATAGGGATACTTTCTAGTTTTCTTTATCTTACGTTATTAGATTATAACTATATTACATTTATTTTTACTTATTCTAATATTGTTCATATGTTATCTTAAAATATATACATAATATTTTATTAACATACTATTACTTAATCTGTCTTATTGCGTTTTATTACTTTCATAACTATATTAATACAATATTTTATAAATTTTTCTCTATGATTTCCTAACATTATATTACTTATATTTTCTAGAGTGATTTTGCTGTCTATTTCTTGTTCGATATTATATCGATCTAAGTCGTGAACAGGACAGTCGATGAGCACGTGCAGCAGGGTCTCCTCACTATCGGGTTGGCAGATGCATGATGGACTCTCCTTGCACCCAAAACGGTGCAGATAGGCTGAGAATCCACCATGCCCAGTAAGGACTTGTGTCATAACTCCAGTAGGTTGGATTTTTCTCGCAATTTTATGAGCTATATAGGTATCTGGAAAAAATATTTTTGTGGTTTGAGCAGTGTGTTCTAGTTTGTACCTATTGTCCCACTCTATTAGGGACCTGCCTCTTATGCACCTTTTTATGTAGGAAGTGGGGCACTTATCGTAGTTAGGACGCGTTTTGATGTTTTGGGCTGCTTCCTTAGCGAGTTGATCAGCCCTTTCATTGCCGTCCAAGCCAGCATGCGCTTTTATCCAGTATAAATCAACAGTTTTATTGTCCTGAGATAACGTTTGCATGTTCTTCCTGGCTTGGACTGCGAGTTGGTGCGTGGAATCTAGGTTTGTCAAGGTTTGCAGTGCTGCCATTGAGTCGCTGTAGATTGCAATGCTGCCTTCAGTCCTTCGCAGTGCTAGTTTCGTCGCCTCACATAATGCAAGGAGTTCCGCCTGGTACACAGTACAGTACGGTGCGAGACTAAGTTTGACGGCTTTGATTTCAGATTCCCTATTCCATAAGGATAGGGCAGCTCCAACCCTGCCGCCAATCTTACTACCGTCTGTGAAGATCCTTACATCAAAATCGCTGTTCTCATCTACTTGGATCTGATCTTCAAGGGTGCGGAACTCCAGGCTTGTCTGTGTGGCTGGGTGCGGGTGACTGGTTGCAGCAACTCTGGTTTCCACCTCTCTGTCACCGATTTCCTCCACTGGTAGACCTCTTTTTGCCTCATAAAGAGTGGCTGATTCCTTTATTCTAATGTCTAAGGGTAGGATTCCGGTTAATGCGAGTGCAGAGTTTAAGGAAACGGTTCTGTAAGACTTGCAAATTTTTTGAACGAAACCTCTTTGCACACTATTTAATTTCTTTTTTATGAACGCCTTGTTCACTGCTGGTGCCCAAACACTAGAGGCATATAATAAAATAGGTTCTACTGTGGCTTTATATATTGTTTTCAAAACATCTGTGTGGAGCCCCCAAGATATTTTGGCCGCTCTATTTAATTGCTTGTAAGTAGCCACTGCTTTTGTACATGCTTTATTTATATGTTCATTGAAAGTTAATTTCTCGTCAATAATCACCCCAAGAATTTTTATTTCCCTCACAGTATTTATAGGTTTCCCTCCCATGCTCAGGCATGGGGTATCGTATTTTAGCTTTCTCGTAATGAGCATCGAATTTGTTTTTTGAGGTGCAAATTTCAGCTTATTTGCGATACCCCATGTCCGGACGTATTCCAAAGTGTCGTTGGCTTGTTTTTGTATTTCAGCAGCTGTATCCCCGTGAAAAGCTAGGACTATGTCGTCCGCAAATGCTTGTCCATAATCCCCTCTACTCTCCAAGCCTTTAAGAAGCGGGTCAAGCAACAAATTCCAGAGCAGTGGCCCTCCAATAGAACCTTGAACACATCCCTTGTGGGTGGCCTTTCGGTGCTCTTTGTCTGCATATCTGACTGTGATGTATCTGTCCTTCAGATAGCTGTCTATGACACGTCTCATATTGATGGGGCACATTTCTTCCGCCAGCCGAATTCTGATCTTCGGCCACCATGCGCTGTCGAAGGCTCCCTCTATGTCCAATGATACGATGTTTATAATTTTCTTTAGTTCCAAATGCTTTCTTATATATTTCATTAGGTCATAGAGGGAATCCTCGGTGCTCCTCTGGGGCATGAAGCCGTACTGGCGGGTACTCATGCGGGGTATTATGTGATGTCGTATTCTTGTCATGACCATCTTCTCATATATTTTCCCTAGCACCGGTAAGAGTCCTATAGGTCGGTATGCTTTTGGTGTTTTATAGTTTCCCCGCTGTGGTTTTCTTAGTATTATGACTACTGCGTCTTTCCAGCTCTTTGGGAAGTAGGCGAGTTCAAGGGATTTATTTATAATGGCCAAGAGTATTTCTGGGTTTGCGCTGATGGCATTCCTGCAGATGTCGGCTGTGAGTCCATCTGAACCAGGTGCTTTCTTCGGGTTGAAGGAATTCGTTGCGGCTATTAACTCTGTTAGCGTGAAAGGTGGATCTTTTGTTTCACCGCTGTTATTGACCTCATTGATTCTGTCCGCTAGGAATCTGACTTGTCGATGTTCCTGATTTTCATCTTCCTCGTTATCTTCCGGGTAGAAGGTATCGGCCAATAGCCGTGCCGATTCTTCAGGGTTTAGGCTGCGTCCATCTAGCTCCAGTGGGATATCCTCTTCACGCTTTTTGGTACGACTTATTACCCTATAGATACCTTCCCAGACGCTTTCTCGATCTTGTTTTCCGCAGAATTCCTTCCAACTCGTTATTTGTGCTGCTATTACTTCTGACTCATATTCTTTTTTCTTTTTTAGGTACTCTTCGACTACTCTGGCTCGCCGTACAGGAGCTGCTCGTGGAATCCTGTTCTTCAGAGTGGCTGTCTCCCTCTTCAGTCTTTTCAGCTCTTCAGACCACCAGGGTAAGTGCGCTTTAATGTAATTTTTCTTTTTCGGAATGTTTTCATTACACGCTATGGTAATGAGATCCGTGTATGTCTTTACTATTCCATCTAGATGTTCAGTGGCTTTAATGTCATTGATGCCTCCAGGAGTTAAGTTTCGGCTTTGCGTCAATTGAACCATTTTCTCACGAAACTGATTCCAATTGGCTTTTCTAGTATTGAATATTCGCGTTGTCCTGGAAACACCAACGGCATCACATTTTATTAACTTAGCTTCGAAAGATATACCATTGTGGTCAGAGCTGGTGAGGGTTTCGTCCACTTTCCACTCATCTATTTTATCTATTAGATTTGTCGAGCAAGCTGTCACGTCAATGAAGCTAGTATAACGCTGTCCTCCTCGCATCGTGTCAAATGTAGGTTGGTTGTTAGTGTTTAGTACGTGTAATTCCATTTCGTCTAGAGTACCTAAAAAATTTTCGCCTCTTATATCCATTCTATTTCCCCCCCACCAGGGGTTTTTGGCATTGGAGTCTCCACCGATGATGAGAAAATCCGCACCGATTTGTGTTCTGATTTTCCTTAAGTGTTTCAAATAGGGGTCAATAGATTTGTCTGGTTCGAAATAAAAGGAGACGAACTTGACTTTCCAGGGACCTGCTTGTACTCCTATCACCACAATATTAGGTGTTGTTAATTGTGGGTGTTGAGTAACTAGAATGTTGGGGTCGAAAACGGCGATTGCTGCTTTAACCGTGTCTTCGCCAGCGTCCTGAAAAATTCGTACTCCTTTATAATTTTTTAATCTTTTGCATCCCCCTATATATGGTTCCTGTAGTAGCGCAAGTGCAGCCCCTCTCTTGCATGCTTCCACTACAAGTTCGTCCGTTGCTAACCTTTTTCTTTGTAAATTTGTCTGAAGAATAAGATACTTAGTTGTTCTGTTTTGGGTGCCCTCAGCAATATGCTATCGATGAACGTGCCAACCCATCCCAACGCTTTCTAATTGGGCAGTCCTGGCTGAACGCATTGTGCTCCGAGCGGTCATGCCTCGCGGTTTTACAATTTTTACAAGAGGGCTCTATCCCGGCCAACCAGTCAGCACATTCATTTCTGAGGTGCGGGCCTCCACAGTGACTGCAAGAGTCGATGGTCTCTTTGCAGTAACGTTTCCCGTGACCGTACCCCAGGCATCTCGTGCATTGGACCAAGGGGGACTGGTCTGCAACCTTAACCTTTTGCAGGTCAATATGCATAGACCCTGCTTCAGTCGCCCGCTTCCAAATTGCTGAAGATACCCTAAGGATAACGTGGTTGGTCAAGGGATTCCTTGCTCTCTTCCTATACTTAACTTCAATTCTGTCCTCTGTCTGTTCCAGAGTCCCAAAGATGTTCCTATTCTGGTTTCGAAGAGCTTTTAGAATATCGGAATCATTGTGAACCGAAAGTACGTTCATCAAAATAAGGAGCGGATCTTTGTTCTTCACCTCTTCACATGTAAGGTGGTTGCCTGCTTTTTCTAATCTATCTTTTATTTGATCTCGCTCTTCTCTACTCCCAACGCTCATGATAATCTTTCTATCTTTTGCCTTCCTTATCCTTTCCACCTTGACCCAACCATCCTTCGCATCTATGGTATCTCTGATCTTACTTAAGACTGTCTCCCCCGTGTCATTTACGTTCTCCGATGCTACTATAATTGAGTGCAACGCTGTCTTTTCGTATCTTGTCTTAATATCATTTGATGTCACACTTGCGTACGTTTGTTGAGTCTGCTTTGTTGTCTGTCTTTCTATAACGGTACGCAGTTCATCCAGTTTCTCATTATTTTCCTGTACGCGTTTGGTCGTTTCCGCTAGTTGTTTCAAGATTGTTGTTGTACTCTCAGTTGATATCTCATGTTCTATATTTATACTTTGATCAGCCTTTCCTTGCTTTTTACCGTCTTTTAATCTTGCTTCCAATTCCTTAACTATTTGATAAAGTTTTTCGACCGCCTCAATAACTCCATTCTTTAATTCTGCTTTCAAATTCCTTGAATTACTTAAATGAAGCTTGGCCTTATTGAGGTAGGCCCGGGCTTCCGATGTCTTGTCGGTGAACTTCGTCTTTGGCGTAATACTGGGTTCAGTCTTTTTATTCGCTTTCGGTTCGCCGTCAAGAGACAATGTCCTGGAAGCCCTGGCTTTAGCAGACTCTACCTGATTGGTACTTATAGGAGGAGACGTGGGTCGTTCAGAGCCCGCCGCCTCCCATTGTCCTATGCTTTTTCTCACTTTTGATGTTAAGGTGACTGTCTTTGGGGGCGACCTTTGCTCCTCGTCATTGCTACCAGATTGCTTGCTGGGTGTTCTAAACATGCCGGAGGTAAGTGTCAATACTGTTTAAAAATATTAATAAAATAAGTTTGTAAAAGTTGTAAATAAGGTTTTAGTGTTTAAATATAAATATTATATTATAATAATATGTCGTCCAGGTATGTATAATTATGTCGTCTAAATGTGTGTCCAATAGTTTTATTCAAATAAATGTAAAAATTTAAAATATATATTTGTCCGTCGCCGTGCTCATCAAAAGTCAGTTCGCTAAAAATAAAAAAGGAAAAACAAAAACAAGCACTGCAGACAATAGCTGTAGTCAGCAAAACATAAAACTATGATTCTATATAATGTTTTACACTTATGTAACTAACTTTACCTAACTAATTGGTTTTACCTAAAAAAGGTAAAGACTAATTATGTCTTATTGCTATTTTTAAATTGAAGTAATTAAAAAGAAAAAAAAAACACTAAAATAAAGAGTTCGAAGTGTCAACGCAAAATTACCCCCCGTTATAAATAATCTAATCAAAATTTTACAAAGTTCTATTTTGCTGTTGTAAACTGTAAACAGTAACTTTGTAAAGCCGTTTATACCTAAGTATATTAAGGTACGTCAAATTGCTTGATGTATCCAAAAAGAGTGTAAAAAGTTCTTTTCAACAACACCAAGCAATTGATCACCAGACTAATATTACACTTAATATAGCATTTACAAACTTAAGTTTTCAATTATTAAAACGCAAAAAGGGTTGTTTTCAGTGTAAATTTTGTTTAAATTCCAGGTGGTTTATATGTTCGTGAAGAGCTCGTCACGGCCGATCTTTTGATACCCTTTGATCTAGTCGGACTCTTCAGGTAACTGGGATGGACAAATTTTTACAAAGTTCTATTCTGCTGTTATAAACTGCAAATTGTAACTTTGTAATGCTAATTGTACCTTTGTTTATAAAGATACGTCAGATTGATTGATATGACTGAAAAGAGTGTAAAAAGCTCTTATCAACAATATCCCGCACTTAATTTTTTGATGTATTTTTACAGTTAATTTATTAATTACCAATTTAAGTTTTTTGTATTCAAAACGCAAAAAAGCTTGTTT